>NW_027140030.1:10000-67655 GCF_035084215.1 Heptranchias perlo | reverse complement strand
TCAATCCCACCTACCCACCTTCTCCCCATATCCCCCAATCCCACCTACCCACCTTCTCCCCATATCCCTCAATCCCACCTCCCCACCTTCTCCCCATATCCCCCAATCCCACCTACCCACCTTCTCCCCGTATCCCTCAATCCCACCTACCCACCTTCTCCCCCTATTCCCCAATCCCACCTACCCACCTTCTCCCCCTATTCCCCAATCCCACCTACCCACCTTCTCCCCATATCCCCCAATCCCACCTACCCACCTTCTCCCCGTATCCCTCAATCCCACCTACCCACCTTCTCCCCCTATTCCCCAATCCCACCTACCTACCTTCTCCCCATATCCCTCAATCCCACCTACCCACCTTCTCCCCATATCCCCCAACCCCACCTACCCACCTTCTCCCCATATCCCCCAATCCCACCTACCCACCTTCTCCCCGTATCCCTCAATCCCACCTACCCACCTTCTCCCCCTATTCCCCAATCCCACCTACCCACCTTCTCCCCATATCCCTCAATCCCACCTACCCACCTTCTCCCCATATCCCTCAATCCCACCTACCCACCTTCTCCCCGTATCCCCCAATCCCACCTACCCACCTTCTCCCCATATACCCCAATCCCACCTACCCACCTTCTCCCCCTATTCCCCAATCCCACCTACCCACCTTCTCCCCATATCCCTCAATCCCACCTACCCACCTTCTCCCCGTATCCTCAATCCCACCTACCCACCTTCTCCCCATATCCCTCACTCCCACCGACCCACCTTCTCCCCATATCCCCCAATCCCACCGACCCACCTTCTCCCCATATCCCTCAATCCCACCTACCCACCTTCTCCCCATATCCCCCAATCCCACCGACCCACCTTCTCCCCGTATCCCTCAATCCCACCGACCCACCTTCTCCCCATATCCCTCAATCCCACCTACCCACCTTCTCCCCGTATCCCTCACTCCCACCGACCCACCTTCTCCCCATATCCCCCAATCCCACCTACCCACCTTCTCCCCATATCCCCCAATCCCACCTACCCACCTTCTCCCCATATCCCTCAATCCCACCTACCCACCTTCTCCCATATCCCCCAATCCCACCTACCCACCTTCTCCCCATATCCCTCAATCCCACCTACCCACCTTCTCCCCATATCCCTCAATCCCACCTACCCACCTTCTCCCCATATCCCCCAATCCCACCTACCCACCTTCTCCCCATATCCCTCAATCCCACCTACCCACCTTCTCCCCATATCCCTCAATCCCACCAACCCACCTTCTCCCCGTATCCTCAATCCCACCGACCCACCTTCTCCCCATATCCCCCAATCCCACCTACCCACCTTCTCCCCCTAGCCCTCAAACTCGAAGAATTTGCTCTGGAGAAACAAGATATTGGAGCTGAAACAAACAGAATCTGCTCTTTGAATAAATAATGACCTTTGTCCGTGTTGTTGTTGAGATAAATTTCGCAGTAATTTAATCGCCAGCAGATGCTGTGTGTTCGGCGATCGATCCAGGAGGGCAGCCAAACCTGAGGGCACCTCCAACACCCCCCAAGAGCTGAGTGAGCTCGTCTCACCCGGTGTGGGTGTCTGTGTCTGTCTGTCTGTGTGTATGTATATCTGTCTATCTGTGTGTGTGTAACTCTGTCTGTGTGTGTGTGTGTCTCTGTGTGTCTGTCTGTCTGTGCGTGTTGTCTGTTTGTGTGTCAGTCTGTGTCTGTTTCTCTGTGTGTGTGTTCGTGTGTTTCTGCCTGTGTGTGTGTGTGTCCCTGTGGGCGTCTGTGTCTATCTGTGCGTGTTGTCTGTGTGTGTGTGTGTGTGTCTGTTTCTGTCTCTGTGTGTGTATGTGTGTGTGTTTGCCTGTGTGTGTGTCTCTCTGATTGTGTGTGTGTGTGTGTGTGCGTGTTGTCTGTGTGTGTCTGTCTGTGTGTGTGTGTCTGCGTGTGTATCTCAGATTGTGTGTGTCTGCCTGTGTGTGTGTATGTCTATCTTAGTCTGTCTGACTGTGTGTGTGTCTGTCTGTGTCCGTATGTATGTCTGTCTGTATGTGCGTGTGTGTGTCTGTGCATTTGTGTGTGTCTGTGCTTGCATCTGTCTGTCTGTGTCTGTGTCTCTGCGCGCGCCTGTGTCCGTGTGTGCCTGTCTGCCTGTGTCGCTGTCTGTCTGTGTGTGTGTGTGTCTGTCTGTGTGTGTCTGTGTCTCTACGCGTGTCTGAGTTGATGTGTGCCTGTCTGTCTGTGTGTCTGTCTGCCTGTGCATGTGTGTCAGTCTGCGTGTGTGTCTGTGTGTGTATCTCTGATTGTGTATGTCTGTCTGTGTCTGTATGTATGTCTGTCTGTACGTGTGCCTGTGTCTCTACGCATCTCTGTGTCCATGTGTGCCTGTCCGTCTGTGTGTCTGTCCGTCTGTGTGCGTGTGTAAGTCTCTGTGTGTGTGTGTGTGAGATTCTGTGTCTGTGTCCCTGTCTGTGTGTGGGAGGGAACAGTGAGGGGCTCTCTCTCTGACACTCCTGCAGATTATTAAATCTGGAAAGTCGTGTCCTTTCTTATTCTGGGAAACAGCCACGTTTGCTTGACCGCAAAACAATGGAATAATCTCAACACCGTCTCTCCTGGCCGTCCTCCCACCTCCCACCCTCCGTAACCATCAACTCATCTAAAACTCCCGCTGCCCCCCGTATCCTAACTCGCACCCTGTCCCGTTCACCCATCACCCCCCCGTGCTCGCTGGACCGACATTGGCTCCCGGTCCGGGAACGCCTCGATTTTAAAATTCACATCCTCCTGTTCAAATCCCTCCACGGCCCTCGCCCCCCCTCCCTATCTCTGTAACTCCCTCCGAGATCTCTGCGCCCCTCCAATTCTGGCCTCTTGTCCATCCCCCCGATTCCCATCGCTCCACCATTGGCGGCCGTGCCTTCAGCTGCCTGGGCCCTAAGCTCTGGAATTCCCTCCCTAAACCTCTCCGCCTCTCTCTCTCCTCCTTTAAGACGCTCCTTAAAACCTCCCTCTTGGAACGAGCTTTTGGTCACCTGTCCGAATATCTCCCCATGTGACAGGAAACAGCTTCCTCCTGAAACCCAGACCAATCCGGCTCTTCATCCCTCTCCCAAATAAGGACTGTACCTTTGAGGACTCCCTTCACCCAGACTCGACAATCATGCCCACAGAACGCAAACTACCCCCCACTGGTGACAGGGGCGAGATCACGATGTATTGGAACAGGAGGAGGCCATTCAGCCCCTCGAGCCCGTTCCACCATTCACCAGATATACAATGGGTATATCAACACAATCTATCCGCCTTGGTTCCGGAGGTGACGGAGACAGAGGGAGACAGAGAGAGACAGAGAGACACAGAGACACAGAGAGAGACAGAGAGAGGGAAAGAGAGAGAGAGAGAGAGAGACAGAGGGAGAAACAGAGAGAGAGAGACAGAGAGAGACACAGAGAGACAGAGCAGCAGAGAGGGAGAGAGAGACAGAGAGAGACAGATGGTCCATGTCCATATAAACCCATTGTATAACATTCCATGTCCATATAAACCCATTGTATAACAGTCCATGTCCATATAAACCCATTGTATAACAGTCCATGTCCATATAAACCCATTGTATAACAGTCCATGTCCATATAAACCCATTGTATAACAGTCCATGTCCAGATAAACCCATTGTATTACAGTCCATGTCCATATAAACCCATTGTATTACAGTCCATGTCCATATAAACCCATTGTATTACAGTCCATGTCCATATAAACCCATTGTATTACAGTCCATGTCCAGATAAACCCATTGTATTACAGTCCATGTCCATATAAACCCATTGTATTACAGTCCATGTCCATATAAACCCATTGTATTACAGTCCATGTCCATATAAACCCATTGTATTACAGTCCATGTCCATATAAACCCATTGTATAACAGTCCATGTCCATATAAACCCACTGAAAACAGTCCATCCCCATATTAACCCATTGTATAACAGTCCATGTCCATATAAACCCATTGTATAACAGTCCATGTCCATATAAACCCACTGAAAACAGTCCATCCCCATATTAACCCATTGTATAACAGTCCATGTCCATATAAACCCATTGTATAACAGTCCATGTCCATATAAACCCATTGTAAAACAGTCCATGTCCATATAAACCCACTGAAAACAGTCCATCCCCATATAAACCCATTGTATAACAGTCCATGTCCATATAAACCCATTGTATAACAGTCCATGTCCATATAAACCCATTGTATAACAGTCCATGTCCATATAAACCCATTGTATAACAGTCCATGTCCACATAAACCCATTGTATAACAGTCCATGTCCATATAAACCCATTGTATAACAGTCCATGTCCATATAAACCCATTGTATAACAGTCCATGTCCATATAAACCCATTGTATAACAGTCCATGTCCATATAAACCCACTGTATAACAGTCCATCCCCATATTAACCCATTGTATAACAGTCCAACCCATATAAACCCATTGTATAACAGTCCATGTCCATATAAACCCATTGTATAACAGTCCAACCCATATAAACCCATTGTATAACAGTCCATGTCCATATAAACCCATTGTATAACAGTCCATCCCAATGTAAACCCATTGTATAACAGTCAATGTCCATATAAACCCATTGTATAACAGTCCATGTCCATATAAACCCATTGTATAACAGTCCATGTCCATATAAACCCATTGTATAACAGTCCATGTCCATATAAACCCATTGTATAACAGTCCATGTCCATATAAACCCATTGTATAACAGTCCATGTCCATATAAACCCATTGTATAACAGTCCATCCCCATATAAACCCATTGTATAACAGTCCATGTCCATATAAACCCATTGTATAACAGTCCATGTCCATATAAACCCATTGTATAACAGTCCATGTCCATATAAACCCATTGTATAACAGTCCATGTCCATATAAACCCATTGTATAACAGTCCATGTCCATATAAACCCACTGTATAATAGTCCATCCCCATATAAACCCATTGTATAACAGTCCATGTCCATATAAACCCATTGTATAACAGTCCATGTCCATATAAACCCATTGTATAACAGTCCATGTCCATATCAACCCATTGCATTACAGTCCATGTCCATGTAAACCCATTGTATAACAGTCCATGTCCATATAAACCCATTGTATAACAGTCCATGTCCATATAAACCCATTGTATAACAGTCCATGTCCATATAAACCCATTGTATAACAGTCCATCCCCATATAAACCCATTATATAACAGTCCATGTCCATATAAACCCATTGTATAACAGTCCATGTCCATATAAACCCATTGTATAACAGTCCATGTCCATATAAACCCACTGTATAATAGTCCATCCCCATATAAACCCATTGTATAACAGTCCATGTCCATATAAACCCATTGTATAACAGTCCATGTCCATATAAACCCATTGTATAACAGTCCATGTCCATATCAACCCATTGCATTACAGTCCATGTCCATATCAACCCATTGCATTACAGTCCATGTCCATGTAAACCCATTGTATAACAGTCCATGTCCATATAAACCCATTGTATTACAGTCCATGTCCAGATAAACCCATTGTATAACAGTCCATGTCCATATAAACCCATTGTATTACAGTCCATGTCCAGATAAACCCATTGTATAACAGTCCATGTCCATATAAACCCATTGTATTACAGTCCATCCCCATATAAACCCATTGTATTACAGTCCATGTCCAGATAAACCCATTGTATAACAGTCCATGTCCATATAAACCCATTGTATAACAGTCCATGTCCATATAAACACATTGTATAACAGTCCATGTCCATATAAACCCATTGTATAACAGTCCATGTCCATATAAACCCATTGTATAACAGTCCATGTCCATATAAACCGATTGTATTACAGTCCATGTCCATGTAAACCCATTGTATTACAGTCCATGTCCATGTAAACCCATTGTATAACAGTCCATGTCCATATAAACCCATTGTATAACAGTCCATGTCCATATAAACCCATTGTATAACAGTCCATGTCCATATAAACCCATTGTATTACAGTCCATGTCCATATAAACCCATTGTATAACAGTCCATGTCCATATAAACACATTGTATAACAGTCCATGTCCATATGAACCCGGAGTGCTCCAGTTGTGCTCTAACCAAGGTATATGGAGACCAGAACTGTGCACAGTGCTCCAAGTGTGGTCTAACCAAGGTATATGGAGACCAGAACTGTGCACAGTGCTCCAAGTGTGGTCTAACCAAGGTATATGGAGACCAGAACTGTGCACAGTGCTCCAAGTGTGGTCTAACCAAGGCATATGGAGACCAGAACTGTGCACAGTGCTCCAAGTGTGGTCTCACCGTGGTATATGGAGACCAGAACTGTGCACAGTGCTCCAAGTGTGGTCTAACCAAGGTATATTGAGACCAGAACTGTGCACAGTGCTCCAAGTGTGGTCTAACCAAGGTATATGGAGACCAGAACTGTGCACAGTGCTCCAAGTGTGGTCTAACCAAGGTATATGGAGACCAGAACTGTGCACAGTGCTCCAAGTGTGGTCTAACCAATGTATATGGAGACCAGAACTGTGCACAGTGCTCCAAGTGTGGTCTAACCAAGGTATATGGAGACCAGAACTGTGCACAGTGCTCCAAGTGTGGTCTAACCAAGGTATACGGAGACCAGAACTGTACACAGTGCTCCAAGTGTGGTCTAACCAATGTATACGGAGACCAGAACTGTGCACAGTGCTCCAAGTGTGGTCTAACCAATGTATACGGAGACCAGAACTGTACACAGTGCTCCAAGTGTGGTCTAACCAAGGTATATGGAGACCAGAACTGTGCACAGTGCTCCAAGTGTGGTCTAACCAAGGTATATGGAGACCAGAACTGTGCACAGTGCTCCAAGTGTGGTCTCACCAAGGTATATGGAGACCTGAACTGTGCACAGTGC
This sequence comes from Heptranchias perlo, assembly GCF_035084215.1. Taxonomy (NCBI): domain Eukaryota; kingdom Metazoa; phylum Chordata; class Chondrichthyes; order Hexanchiformes; family Hexanchidae; genus Heptranchias; species Heptranchias perlo. The sequence goes on along the minus strand of NW_027140030.1, from coordinate 60,653 downwards.
TCCAAGTGTGGTCTAACCAAGTTATATGGAGACCAGAACTGTGCACAGTGCTCCAAGTGTGGTCTAACCAGGGTTCTACACAAGTTTAACATAACGTCTCTGCTTTTCAATTCTATCCCTCCAGAAATGAACCCCAGTGCTTGGTTTGTCTTTTATGGCCTTATCAACCTGCGACGCTATTTTGAAATGATTTGTGTGCGTGGTCACCATCTCCACATTCTCACCACTCTTTGTAAACCGAATTGTAAGGGTAGAGAGGCTCGGAGTTGACCTGTGGAACCTTGATCCTGAAACCATGCCCAACCCTGCCGAGGTTACTGCCTCCTGGGAAGATGGGTCTTCTTCTTCGACTGCAGCAGTTCTTGTGGCACTTACGATGGCCTTAAGTTCCAACGCAACGCTGTTGCGACCCTGCAACGATGAAGGGGATGCTCCCTGTCTCACGTCGGGATGGCAGGTGACTTGAAGGGGAGCTTGGAGGCGATGGTGTTGCCAAGGTATTGCTGCTCCCGTGCTCTTCTTGACAGTGTCAGGTGTGGCTCAGTGGGTCTCACTCTCGCCTCTGAGTCAGAAGGTCGTGGGTTCGAGCCCCGCACACTCCAGGGACTCGAGCCCCATAATCCAGGCCGACACTCTCCGATTGCTCAGTGTTGAGGGAGCGCCGCACTGTCGGAGGGTCGGTACTGAGGGAGCGCCGCACTGTGGGAGGGTCAGTACTGAGGGAGCGCTGCACTGTCGGAGGGTCAGTACTGAGGGAGCGCCGCACTGTCGGAGGGTCGGTACTGAGGGAGCGCCGCACTGTCGGAGGGTCGGTACTGAGGGAGCGCCGCACTGTCGGAGGGTCCGTACTGAGGGAGCGCCGCACTGTCGGAGGGTCGGCACTGAGGGAGCGCCGCACTGTCGGAGGGTCGGTACTGAGGGAGCGCCGCACTGTCGGAGGGTCGGTACTGAGGGAGCGCTGCACTGTCGGAGGGTCAGTACTGAGGGAGCGCCGCACTGTCGGAGGGTCAGTACTGAGGGAGCGCCGCACTGTCGGAGGGTCAGTACTGAGGGAGCGCCGCATTGTCGGAGAGTCAGTACTGAGGGAGGGCCGCACTGTCGGAGGGTCAGTACTGAGGGAGCGCCGCATTGTCGGAGAGTCAGTACTGAGGGAGCGCTGCACTGTCGGAGGGTCAGTACTGAGGGAGCGCCGCACTGTCGGAGGGTCAGTACTGAGGGAGCGCCGCACTGTCGGAGGGTCAGTACTGAGGGAGCGCCGCATTGTCGGAGAGTCAGTACTGAGGGAGGGCCGCACTGTCGGAGGGTCGGTACTGAGGGAGCGCCGCACTGTCGGAGGGTCGGTACTGAGGGAGCGCTGCACTGTCGGTCCCAGAGGGGGAAAGGACAGTGTATCTAACACACTGTGAGACCCGGTCCCAGAGGGGGAAAGGACAGTGTATCTAACACACTGTGAGACCCGGTCCCAGAGGGGGAAAGGACAGTGTATCTAACACACTGTGAGACCCGGTCCCAGAGGGGGAAAGGACAGTGTATCTAACGTACTGTGAGACCCGGTCCCAGAGGGGGAAAGGACAGTGTATCTAACGCACTGTGAGACCCGGTCCCAGAGGGGCAAAGGACAGTGTATCTAACGCACTGTGACACACAGTCCCAGAGGGGGAAAGGACAGTGTATCTAACACACTGTGAGACCCGGTCCCAGAGGGGAAAAGGACAGTGTATCTAACACACTGTGAGACCCGGTCCCAGAGGGGGAAAGGACAGTGTATCTAACACACTGTGAGACCCGGTCCCAGAGGGGGAAAGGACAGTGTATCTAACGTACTGTGAGACCCGGTCCCAGAGGGGGAAAGGACAGTGTATCTAACGCACTGTGACACACAGTCCCAGAGGGGGAAAGGACAGTGTATCTAACACACTGTGAGACCCGGTCCCAGAGGGGAAAAGGACAGTGTATCTAACACACTGTGAGACCCGGTCCCAGAGGGGGAAAGGACAGTGTATCTAACACACTGTGAGACCTGGTCCCAGAGGGGGAAAGGACAGTGTATCTAACGTACTGTGAGACCCGGTCCCAGAGGGGGAAAGGACAGTGTATCTAACGCACTGTGAGACCCGGTCCCAGAGGGGGAAAGGACAGTGTATCTAACGCACTGTGAGACCCGGTCCCAGAGGGGGAAAGGACAGTGTATCTAACACACTGAGAGACCCGGTCCCAGAGGGGGAAAGGACAGTGTATCTAACACACTGAGAGACCCGGTCCCAGAGGGGGAAAGGACAGTGTATCTAACACACTGTGAGACCCGGTCCCAGAGGGGGAAAGGACAGTGTATCTAACGCACTGTGACACACGGTCCCAGAGAGGGAAAGGACAGTGTATCTAACGCACTGTGAGACCCGGTCCCAGAGGGGGAAAGGACAGTGTATCTAACGCACTGTGAGACCCGGTCCCAGAGGGGGAAAGGACAGTGTATCTAACGCACTGTGAGACCCGGTCCCAGAGGGGGAAAGGACAGTGTATCTAACGCACTGTGAGACCCGGTCCCAGAGGGGGAAAGGACAGTGTATCTAACGCACTGTGAGACCCGGTCCCAGAGGGGGAAAGGACAGTGCATCTAACGCACTGTGAGACCCGGTCCCAGAGGGGGAAAGGACAGTTTATCTAACGCACTGTGAGACCCGGTCCCAGAGGGGGAAAGGACAGTGTATCTAACGCACTGTGAGACCCGGTCCCAGAGGGGGAAAGGACAGTGTATCTAACGCACTGTGAGACCCGGTCCCAGAGGGGGAAAGGACAGTGTATCTAACGCACTGTGAGACCCGGTCCCAGAGGGGGAAAGGACAGTGTATCTAACGCACTGAGAGACCCGGTCCCAGAGGGGGAAAGGACAGTGTATCTAACGCACTGTGACACACGGTCCCAGAGGGGGAAAGGACAGTGTATCTAACGCACTGTGAGACCCGGTCCCAGAGGGGGAAAGGACAGTGTATCTAACGCACTGTGAGACCCGGTCCCAGAGGGGGAAAGGACAGTGTATCTAACGCACTGTGAGACCCGGTCCCAGAGGGGGAAAGGACAGTGCATCTAACGCACTGTGAGACCCGGTCCCAGAGGGGGAAAGGACAGTGCATCTAACGCACTGTGAGACCCGGTCCCAGAGGGGGAAAGGACAGTGCATCTAACGCACTGTGAGACCCGGTCCCAGAGGGGGAAAGGACAGTGCATCTAACGCACTGTGAGACCCGGTCCCAGAGGTGGAAAGGACAGTGTATCTAACGCACTGTGAGACCCGGTCCCAGAGGGGGAAAGGACAGTGTATCTAACGCACTGAGAGACCCGGTCCCAGAGGGGGAAAGGACAGTGTATCTAACGCACTGTGAGACCCGGTCCCAGAGGGGGAAAGGACAGTGTATCTAACGCACTGTGAGACCCGGTCCCAGAGGGGGAAAGGACAGTGCATCTAACGCACTGTGAGACCCGGTCCCAGAGGGGGAAAGGACAGTGCATCTAACGCACTGTGAGACCCGGTCCAAGAGGGGGAAAGGACAGTGCATCTAACGCACTGTGAGACCCGGTCCCAGAGGGGGAAAGGACAGTGCATCTAACGCACTGTGAGACCCGGTCCCAGAGGGGGAAAGGACAGTGCATCTAACGCACTGTGAGACCCGGTCCCAGAGGGGGAAAGGACAGTGCATCTAACGCACTGTGAGACCCGGTCCCAGAGGGGGAAAGGACAGTGCATCTAACGCACTGAGAGGCCCGGTCCCAGAGGGGGAAAGGACAGTGCATCTAACGCACTGAGAGGCCCGGTCCCAGAGGGGGAAAGGACAGTGCATCTAACGCACTGTGAGACCCGGTCCCAGAGGGGGAAAGGACAGTGTATCTAACGCACTGTGAGACCCGGTCCCAGAGGGGGAAAGGACAGTGTATCTAACGCACTGTGAGACCCGGTCCCAGAGGGGGAAAGGACAGTGTATCTAACGCACTGTGAGACCCGGTCCCAGAGGGGGAAAGGACAGTGTATCTAACGCACTGTGAGACCCGGTCCCAGAGGGGGAAAGGACAGTGTATCTAACGCACTGTGAGACCCGGTCCCAGAGGGGGAAAGGACAGTGTATCTAACGCACTGTGACACACGGTCCCAGAGGGGGAAAGGACAGTGTATCTAACGCACTGTGAGACCCGGTCCCAGAGGGGGAAAGGACAGTGTATCTAACGCACTGTGAGACCCGGTCCCAGAGGGGGAAAGGACAGTGTATCTAACGCACTGTGAGACCCGGTCCCAGAGGGGGAAAGGACAGTGTATCTAACGCACTGTGAGACCCGGTCCCAGAGGGGGAAAGGACAGTGCATCTAACGCACTGAGAGGCCCGGTCCCAGAGGGGGAAAGGACAGTGTATCTAACGCACTGTGAGACCCGGTCCCAGAGGGGGAAAGGACAGTGTATCTAACGCACTGTGAGACCCGGTCCCAGAGGGGGAAAGGACAGTGCATCTAACGCACTGTGACACACGGTCCCAGAGGGGGAAAGGACAGTGTATCTAACGCACTGTGAGACCCGGTCCCAGAGGGGGAAAGGACAGTGTATCTAACGCACTGTGAGACCCGGTCCCAGAGGGGGAAAGGACAGTGTATCTAACGCACTGTGAGACCCGGTCCCAGAGGGGGAAAGGACAGTGTATCTAACGCACTGTGAGACCCGGTCCCAGAGGGGGAAAGGACAGTGTATCTAACGCACTGTGAGACCCGGTCCCAGAGGGGGAAAGGACAGTGTATCTAACGCACTGTGAGACCCGGTCCCAGAGGGGGAAAGGACAGTGTATCTAACGCACTGAGAGACCCGGTCCCAGAGGGGGAAAGGACAGTGTAACTAACGCACTGTGACACACGGTCCCAGAGGGGGAAAGGACAGTGTATCTAACGCACTGTGAGACCCGGTCCCAGAGGGGGAAAGGACAGTGTATCTAACGCACTGTGAGACCCGGTCCCAGAGGGGGAAAGGACAGTGTATCTAACGCACTGTGAGACCCGGTCCCAGAGGGGGAAAGGACAGTGTATCTAACGCACTGTGAGACCCGGTCCCAGAGGGGGAAAGGACAGTGTATCTAACGCACTGTGAGACCCGGTCCCAGAGGGGGAAAGGACAGTGCATCTAACGCACTGTGAGACCCGGTCCCAGAGGGGGAAAGGACAGTGTATCTAACGCACTGTGAGACCCGGTCCCAGAGGGGGAAAGGACAGTGCATCTAACGCACTGTGAGACCCGGTCCCAGAGGGGGAAAGGACAGTTTATCTAACGCACTGTGAGACCCGGTCCCAGAGGGGGAAAGGACAGTGCATCTAACGCACTGTGAGACCCGGTCCCAGAGGGGGAAAGGACAGTGCATCTAACGCACTGTGAGACCCGGTCCCAGAGGGGGAAAGGACAGTGCATCTAACGCACTGTGAGACCCGGTCCCAGAGGGGGAAAGGACAGTGTATCTAACGCACTGTGAGACCCGGTCCCAGAGGGGGAAAGGACAGTGTATCTAACACACTGTGAGACCCGGTCCCAGAGGGGGAAAGGACAGTGTATCTAACACACTGAGACCCGGTCCCAGAGGGGGAAAGGACAGTGTATCTAACACACTGAGACCCGGTCCCAGAGGGGGAAAGGACAGTGTATCTAACACACTGTGAGACCCGGTCCCAGAGGGGGAAAGGACAGTGTATCTAACACACTGTGAGACCCGGTCCCAGAGGGGGAAAGGACAGTGTATCTAACGCACTGTGAGACCCGGTCCCAGAGGGGGAAAGGACAGTGTATCTAACACATTGCAACACTGGTTCCCTTGGCCTGTATTCTAACCCTTGACCCGTGACTCTGGTCTATCCCCATACGTCAAACAGTTCTGGGCACCTTTCGGTTAGAAGGTAACGGGAGGTATTTGCAGGGAGCCAGGAGTTTCAGTGTAAGGGACCGACTGACTGACTCAGAGGCGGCTCGGGAATGTGCGTGATGGGAATGGGAGTCTGGAATGTGTTTGGCAATTGTCGCTGCGTTTTATTCTGCTGACTGATAGCGAGAGGGGCAGTGAGTCAGTCTCTCACTCCCCCACCTCGCTCCTTTCTGTCCCCTCTCTCTCTCTCTCTCTCTCCCCCAGCTCTGAGTGTGTACACGGAGCACAGAATGAGGTCACCATCTATCCTGGGAGGCATCTCGTTCAGCACTCGCTCCAGGCGCTGAGCAGAGAAGCTTGTTCAGGTGAGCGTCTGGCAGTGTCGTCAAGGCAGGCCTGTTGGAGCCTGTTTGTTGATGTCTGAGTGTGCCTGGGGCCGTGTTCAAAGCCAGGGCTCTCTCTCCCCTCCTCAGATGTCGGACTGCCTGCTTCACAGGGGTACGGTCGGAACTTTAAGCGAGCAAGGTCGTGAGCGAGACGGGGAGAGAAGCATAGGAACAGAAGTGAGGGTTTTGGAGGGGAAAAAGGGGAGTCGGAGTGACGGGAGAGAGGGAGGGAAGGAGTACACAGGGAGAATGAGGATACGCCAGAGCGAGAGGGGAACGAGATAGTGAGAAAGGGAGAGGAATAGTGGGAGCGAGAGACAGAGAGTCATAGAGAGAGAGAGGGAGAGAGAGAGAGAGACACACAGATAGAGACAGAGAGAGAGAGAGAGGGAGAGAGAGAGAGAGAAAGGGACAGAGAGAGACAGAGAGACACACACACAGATAGATAGAGAGAGACAGACAGACAGAGAGAGAGAAAGGGACAGAGAGAGAGAAAGAGAGAGAGACACACACACAGGCAGAGGCAGAGAGAGAGAGAGACAGAGAGAGAGTGAAAGGGACAGAGGGAGGGAGAGAGCCAGAGAGAGAGAGACACACACACACCGTCAGAGACAGAGAGAGAGAGAGACAGAGAGAGAGAGAGAGAGAAAGGAACAGAGGGACAGAGGAAGATAGAGAGAGAGAGAGAGAGAGAGTCAGAGAGAGGGACACACACACACACAGAGACAGAGAAAGAGGGACAGAGGGAGAGGGGGAGAGAGAGGGAGAGAGAGAGAGGGAGAGAGAGACACACAGAGACAGAGAGAGAGACAGAGAGAGAGAGAGACACACACACACACACAGACCGAGACAGAGAGAGAGAGAAAGAGGGAGAGGGGGAGAGAGAGACAGAGAGAGAGGGAGAGAGAGAGAGAACATAAGAACATAAGAACATAAGAAATTGGAGCAGGAGTAGGCCAATCGGCCCCTCGAGCCTGCTCCGCCATTCAATAAGATCATGGCTGATCTGATCCCAACCACAAATCTAAAGAACACAAGAAGTCGGAGCAGGACCCGGCCACATAGCCCCTGGGCCCTCTCCGCCACCCACAGGGCATTGACCGATCCGAACTCAGCTTCATGTCCAATTTCCTGCCCGCTCCCCATAACCCCTAATTCCCTTTACTTCTAGGAAACTGTCTATTTCTGTTTTAAATTTATCTAATGATGTAGCTTCCACAGCTTCCTGGGGCAGCAAATTCCACAGACCTACCACCCTCTGAGTGAAGAAGTTTCTCCTCATCTCAGTTTTGAAAGAGCAGCCCCTTATTCTAAGATTATGCCCCCTCGTTCTAGTTTCACCCATCTTTGGGAACATCCTTACTGCATCCACCCGATCAAGACCCTTCACAATCTTATATGTTTCAATAAGATCGCCTCTCATTCTTCTGAACTCCAATGAGTAGAGTCCCAATCTACTCAACCTCTCCTCATATGTCCGCCCCCTCATCCCCGGGGGGGCGGACATATGAGGAGAGGTTGAGTAGATTGACACACACAGGCAGAGGCAGAGAGAGAGAGAGAGGGACAGAGGGAGAGAGAGAGAGAGAGAGACATACATAGATAGAGACAGAGAGAGAGAGAGACAGGAAGAGAGAGAGAGAGAGAGAGACACACACACCATCAGAGACAGAGAGAGAGAGAGACAGAGAGAGAGAGAGAAAGGGACAGAGGGACAGAGGAAGATAGAGAGAGAGAGTCAGAGAGAGGGACACACACACACACACACACAGACAGAGACAGAGGGACACAGAGAGAGAGGGACAGAAATTGTAGTAACTGCTCACCCACCTCAGTGCCTGTAGAGGGCGATGCTTGTCACTATCCTTGGAACAAACTCACAATCATTAAAACACAGCGGGGGGGAAATAAACTGGATGGGGCTGTTGTTGGGTGCGGGTAGTGCGATGTGCTATTCCCCAGTGGCCCCTGCACAGGCAGGACACAAGACGTTTCAGCCCACCCAACGACTCCCCCTCAATCAGCATTCCATTCCAGGCCTTGCACCTGGAATCAATGCAATTCACACTTTCCACCACCAGGGGCAGCTCAATCTCTTAAAGGGAGGATGTTTCTTTGAAATCTCTTAAAGGTAGCTGGTGCCTGTTATTTGCTGAAAATAACAGTCGACTGTCTGCACGGAGATCAGACATCGCACACGTAACGCACAGGGGCACGCCCCATCCCTATGTTTACACACTGATGAGTTGCGTTCAAACATTGAATAAAGGTTGCACACCACTAAATCCCACATCCTCCAATCTGCACACCAGACCTCACCAATCTGAGAGTCCGTGCGCCGAGGTTCTCTGCTGATACACCAGAGGCCTTGGTGCAAGAGGTGGACAGAAGGAGGGACATCCGATATCCCCGGGGGGAGGGGGGAGCAAGTGGCCCTCCAGACGTCTACTCAAAAGGCAGTGGGAGGCAGCGGGGGGAGGAAGTCAATGCCAGGCCCACAGCATCATGAAGATGGATGCAGTGCAGGAAGAAGTTCAATGCTCTGACATGAGTGGTCAAGGTGAGTGAGGTCAACTGTCAAGTGGTGTCTCCCACCAACTCCACCACCCACTCCACCGCCCATCACCCACAAACTCTATCCATCAGTACTCAACCCTCTCACCCTCACACATCACCACCGTTTCAAGCCGCCCACCCACAACCCACAGGCCACACACACTGGCAGCTATTCGACCACGACAGGCACATCACCCAGACACACGTCCCGTTTTCCTGCAGGAGGAGGTGGCGCGTATCAGGAGGCAGCGAGTGGCCGTGGCATTCAGCCCCTCGAGACTGTTCCGCCATTCAATGAGATCATGGTGGACCTGTGACCTCACTCCACATACCCGCCTTAGCCCCATATCCCTGAATACCCTCGGTTCACAGAAATCGATCAATCTCAGATTTAACATTCACACGTGAGCTGGCATCAACTGTCGCCTGCAGAAGAGCGTCCCAAACATCTCCCACCCTTTGTGTGTGGAAGCATTTCCTAACTTCACTCCTGGACGTCCTGACTCTCAATGTTAGTCTATGTCCTCCCGTCCTGGTATTCAAGTGTAGGAGACCTCCAAAAACAGGTACAAGCGTCTGGGCAGCCAGAATCAATAATGCAGCCACTAACCTGTAAATCCTGCATGGTCCCTTTAACTAGCTCTGGTGGGGGGTCCTCCAGACACTCGAAGACACGGTCAGATGGTAGGGGTTAAGACTGTGCGTTGAGTTGATCTGTCAGTCTCGCTCCCCCTTCCCTCTCTCTCGCTCCTTCTCACATTCCTTGCTCGCTCTCTCAGTCTGTCTTTCCCCCTCACGTTGTCACTCTCAGTCTCTCTCCGCCTCACGCTCTCTCTCTCTCCCCCCCCCCACAAGTTGTCACTCTCAGTTTCTCCCCCTCACGTTGTCACTCTCAGTCTCTCTCCCCCTCCCACGTTGTTCACTCTCAGTCTCTCTCCCCCTCTCACTGCTCCTCCCATTGTCACTCTCAGTCTCCACCCCTCTCATGTTCTCTCTCTCCATCTCGCCTACATTTTCCCTGATCCCACAAACAGCAATGTGAGAATGACCCACATCATCTGTTTTTTTTAGTGATGTTGGTCGAGGGATAAATATCGGCCCCAGGACACCGGGGAGAACTCCCCCCTGCTCTTCTTCCAATAGTGGCTGTGGGATTTTACGTCCACCTGAGAGGGACAGACGGGGCCCTCGGTTTAACCTCTCATCCGAAAGACGGCACCTCCGACAGTGCGGCGCTCCCTCAGTACTGACCCTCCGACAGTGCGGCGCTCCCTCAGTACTGACCCTCCGACAGTGCGGCGCTCCCTCAGTACCGACCCTCCGACAGTGCGGCGCTCCCTCAGTACTGACCCTCCGACAGTGCGGCGCTCCCTCGGTACTGACCCTCCGACAGTGCGGCGCTCCCTCAGTACCGACCCTCCGACAGTGCGGCGCTCCCTCAGTACTGACCCTCCGACAGTGCGGCGCTCCCTCGGTACTGACCCTCCGACAGTGCAGCGCTCCCTCAGTACTGACCCTCCGACAGTGCGGCGCTCCCTCAGTACTGACCCTCCGACAGTGCAGCGCTCCCTCAGTACCGACCCTCCAACAGTGCAGCACTCCCTCAGTACTGACCCTCCGACAGTGCGGCGCTCCCTCAGTACTGACCCTCCGACAGTGCAGCGTTCCCTCAGTACTGACCCTCCGACAGTGCGGTGCTCCCTCAGTACTGACCCTCCGACAGTGCGGTGCTCCCTCACTACTGACCCTCCGACAGTGAGGCGCTCCCTCAGGACTGACCCTCCGACAGTGCGGCGCTCCCTCACTACTGACCCTCCGACAGTGTGGCGCTCCCTCAGGACTGACCCTCCGACAGTGCGGCGCTCCCTCAGTACTGACCCTCCGACAGTGCGGCGCTCCCTCAGTACTGACCCTCCGACAGTGCGGTGCTCCCTCACTACTGACCCTCCGACAGTGAGGCGCTCCCTCAGTACTGACCCTCCGACAGTGCGGTGCTCCCTCAGTACTGACCCTCCGACAGTGAGGCGCTCCCTCAGTACTGACCCTCCGACAGTGCGGTGCTCCCTCAGTACTGACCCTCCGACAGTGAGGCGCTCCCTCAGTACCAACCCTCCGACAGTGCAACACTCCCTCAGTACCGACTCTCCAACTGTCCAGCAACCGGGGAGTGTCGGGCCTGGATTATGGGGGCTCGAGTCTCTGGAGTGTGCGGGGCTCGATACCCTCGACCCTCTGACTCAGAGGCGAGAGAGAGAGAGAGAGCCCCACTGGGCCGAGATTACTGACATGAGAGGGGGATAATTTTTCACTCCTGAAGAGGGATTTGGGGGGTAAAGAGAGGGGTCGTAGAGGCAGGGATGGTGGCAGTGAAGATTGATAAAGACGGACCTGGAATCGGAGAAATTTGTTCGGCCCGAAGGCCATATAAATGGGGCCATTTCTCATCCTGAAAGAGTTCTTTATTGAAATACAACTTCCAACTCAAAAATATATCACAAATCACAGATGCAAAAATCCGGTTGCCCACACAGCTTTTAACAAAGAGAGACGGAGGGCAGAGGTGAGTCTGAGATGGAGGGAGCTGGCTCCTTTCAGAACCACCAGGAGTTTCGGAGTCTGAAATATTGGTGTAGGTTTGAAGGATTATATTCGATTTTTCTTTGTACATTAAATAAATAGTTCATGGCAGCTGGTGGGCGGTCCTTAAGCCCGAGTGCTCAACTGCCCAAGGGCAGAGATTGGGGAGAGGGTGTTCGGGGTGTCTCCGAGCAAAGTCAATCAGCCCATTGATTGGATCATCGATGTGATTTGAGGTGGGCGACTGGGAGAGGGGGGAACTGGGGGAGAGGGGGACTGGGGGAGAGGAGGGAACTGGGGGAGAGGGGGACTGGGAGAGAGGGGGACTGGGGGAGGGGGGACTAGGAGAGGGGGGACTGGGAGAGGGGGACTGGGAGAGGGGGGACTGGGAGAGGGGGACTGGGGGAGAGGGGGACTGGGGGAGAGGAGACTGGGGGAGAGGGGGACTGGGGGAGTGGAGACTGGGAGAGGGGGGGGACTGGGAGAGGGGGGCCTGGGAGAGAGGGGGACTGGGGGAGAGGGGGACTGGGAGAGGGAGAGAGGGGGAATGGGGAGAGGGGGACTGGGGAGAGGGGGACTGGGGGAGAGGGGGACTGGGGGAGAGGAGACTGGGGGAGAGGGGGACTGGGGGAGAGGAGACTGGGAGAGGGGGGACTGGGGGAGAGGGGGACTGGGGGAGAGGGGGACTGGGAGAGAGGGGGACTGGGGGAGAGGGGGACTGGGGGAGAGGGGGACTGGGAGAGAGGGGGACTGGGGGAGAGGAGACTGGGAGAGGGGGGACTGGGAGAGAGGGGGACTGGGGAGAGGGGGACTGGGAGAGAGCGGGGACTGGGGGAGAGGGGGACTGGGGGAGAGGAGACTGGGAGAGGGGGGACTGGGAGAGAGGAGACTGGGAGAGGGGGGACTGGGGGAGAGGGGGGACTGGGGGAGAGGGGGACTGGGGGAGAGGGGGGGACTGGGAGAGGGGGGACTGGGAGAGAGGAGACTGGGAGAGGGGGGACTGGGGGAGAGGGGGACTGGGAGAGAGCGGGGACTGGGGGAGAGGGGGACTGGGGGAGAGGGGGACTGGGGGAGAGGGGGACTGGGAGAGAGGGGGACTGGGAGAGGGGGGTACTGGGGGAGAGGGGGACTGGGAGAGGGGGGACTGGGAGAGAGGGGGACTGGGGAGAGAGGGGGACTGGGGGAGAGGGGACTGGGAGAGGGGGGACTGGGAGAGAGGGGGACTGGGAGAGAGGGGGGACTGGGGGAGAGGGGGGACTGGGGGAGAGGGGGACTGGGAGAGGGGGGTACTGGGGGAGAGGGGGACTGGGGGAGAGAGGGGGACTGGGAGAGAGGGGGGACTGGGGGAGAGAGGGGGACTGGGAGAGAGGGGGGACTGGGGGAGAGGGGGGACTGGGGGAGAGGGGGACTGGGGGAGAGGAGACTGGGAGAGAGGGGGACTGGGGGAGAGGGGGACTGGGAGAGGGGGGTACTGGGGGAGAGGGGGACTGGGGGAGAGGGGGGACTGGGAGAGGGGGGACTGGGGGAGAGGGGGACTGGGAGAGGGGGGTACTGGGGGAGAGGGGGACTGGGGGAGAGAGGGACTGGGGGAGAGGAGACTGGGAGAGGGGGGGGACTGGGAGAGAGGGGGACTGGGAGAGAGGGGGACTGGAGGAGAGGGGGACTGGGAGAGGGGGGAACTGGGGGAGAGGGGGACTGGGGGAGAGGAGACTGGGAGAGGGGGGACTGGGAGAGAGGGGGAATGGGGAGAGGGGGACTGGGGGAGAGGGGGACTGGGGGAGAGGAGACTGGGAGAGGGGGGACTGGGGGAGAGGGGGACTGGGAGAGAGCGGGGACTGGGGGAGAGGGGGACTGGGAGAGGGGGACTGGGGGAGAGGGGGACTGGGAGAGAGGGGGACTGGGAGAGAGGGGGACTGGGGGAGAGGAGACTGGGAGAGGGGGGACTGGGAGAGAGGGGGACTGGGGGAGAGGGGGACTGGGAGAGGGGGGACTGGGAGAGAGGGGGGACTGGGGGAGAGGAGACTGGGAGAGGGGGACTGGGGGAGAGGGGGACTGGGGGAGAGGAGACTGGGAGAGAGGGGGGACTGGGGGAGAGGAGACTGGGAGAGAGGGGGGACTGGGGGAGAGGAGACTGGGAGAGAGGGGGGACTGGGGGAGAGGGGGACTGGGGGACAAAGGGGGACTGGGAGAGAGGGGGGACTGGGGGAGAGGGGGGACTGGGGGAGAGAGGGGGACTGGGAGAGAGGGGGGACTGGGGGAGAGGGGGGACTGGGGGAGAGGGGGACTGGGGGAGAGGAGACTGGGAGAGAGGGGGACTGGGGGAGAGGGGGACTGGGAGAGGGGGGTACTGGGGGAGAGGGGGACTGGGGGAGAGAGGGGGACTGGGAGAGAGGGGGGACTGGGGGAGAGGGGGGACTGGGGGAGAGAGGGGGACTGGGAGAGAGGGGGGACTGGGGGAGAGGGGGGACTGGGGGAGAGGGGGACTGGGGGAGAGGAGACTGGGAGAGAGGGGGACTGGGGGAGAGGGGGACTGGGAGAGGGGGGTACTGGGGGAGAGGGGGACTGGGGGAGAGGGGGGACTGGGAGAGGGGGGACTGGGAGAGAGGGGGACTGGGGGAGAGAGGGACTGGGGGAGAGGAGACTGGGAGAGGGGGGGGACTGGGAGAGAGGGGGACTGGGAGAGAGGGGGACTGGAGGAGAGGGGGACTGGGAGAGGGGGGAACTGGGGGAGAGGGGGACTGGGGGAGAGGAGACTGGGAGAGGGGGGACTGGGAGAGAGGGGGAATGGGGAGAGGGGGACTGGGGGAGAGGGGGACTGGGGGAGAGGAGACTGGGAGAGGGGGGACTGGGGGAGAGGGGGACTGGGAGAGAGCGGGGACTGGGGGAGAGGGGGACTGGGAGAGGGGGACTGGGAGAGAGGGGGACTGGGGGAGAGGAGACTGGGAGAGGGGGGACTGGGAGAGAGGGGGACTGGGGGAGAGGGGGACTGGGAGAGGGGGGACTGGGAGAGAGGGGGGACTGGGGGAGAGGAGACTGGGAGAGGGGGACTGGGGGAGAGGGGGACTGGGGGAGAGGAGACTGGGAGAGAGGGGGGACTGGGGGAGAGGAGACTGGGAGAGAGGGGGGACTGGGGGAGAGGAGACTGGGAGAGAGGGGGGACTGGGGGAGAGGAGACTGGGAGAGGGGGACTGGGGGAGAGGAGACTGGGAGAGGGGGACTGGGGGAGAGGAGACTGGGAGAGAGGGGGGACTGGGGGAGAGGAGACTGGGAGAGGGGGACTGGGGGAGAGGGGGACTGGGGGAGAGGGGGACTGGGAGAGGGGGGACTGGGGGAGAGGGGGACTGGGGGAGAGGGGGACTGGGGGAGAGGAGACTGGGAGAGGGGGACTAGGGGAGAGGAGACTGGGAGAGGGGGACTGGGAGAGAGGGGGACTGGGAGAGGGGGACTAGGGGAGAGGAGACTGGGAGAGGGGGGACTGGGGGAGAGGAGACTGGGAGAGGGGGACTGGGAGAGAGGGGGGACTGGGGGAGAGGAGACTGGGAGAGAGGGGGGACTGGGGGAGAGGAGACTGGGAGAGAGGGGGGACTGGGGGAGAGGAGACTGGGAGAGAGGGGGGACTGGGGGAGAGGGGGACTGGGGGACAAAGGGGGACTGGGAGAGAGGGGGGACTGGGGGAGAGGGGGGACTGGGGGAGAGAGGGGGACTGGGAGAGAGGGGGGACTGGGGGAGAGGGGGGACTGGGGGAGAGGGGGACTGGGGGAGAGGAGACTGGGAGAGAGGGGGACTGGGGGAGAGGGGGACTGGGAGAGGGGGGTACTGGGGGAGAGGGGGACTGGGGGAGAGAGGGGGACTGGGAGAGAGGGGGGACTGGGGGAGAGGGGGGACTGGGGGAGAGAGGGGGACTGGGAGAGAGGGGGGACTGGGGGAGAGGGGGGACTGGGGGAGAGGGGGACTGGGGGAGAGGAGACTGGGAGAGAGGGGGACTGGGGGAGAGGGGGACTGGGAGAGGGGGGTACTGGGGGAGAGGGGGACTGGGGGAGAGGGGGGACTGGGAGAGGGGGGACTGGGAGAGAGGGGGACTGGGGGAGAGAGGGACTGGGGGAGAGGAGACTGGGAGAGGGGGGGGACTGGGAGAGAGGGGGACTGGGAGAGAGGGGGACTGGAGGAGAGGGGGACTGGGAGAGGGGGGAACTGGGGGAGAGGGGGACTGGGGGAGAGGAGACTGGGAGAGGGGGGACTGGGAGAGAGGGGGAATGGGGAGAGGGGGACTGGGGGAGAGGGGGACTGGGGGAGAGGAGACTGGGAGAGGGGGGACTTGGGGAGAGGGGGACTGGGAGAGAGCGGGGACTGGGGGAGAGGGGGACTGGGAGAGGGGGACTGGGAGAGAGGGGGACTGGGGGAGAGGAGACTGGGAGAGGGGGGACTGGGAGAGAGGGGGACTGGGGGAGAGGGGGACTGGGAGAGGGGGGACTGGGAGAGAGGGGGGACTGGGGGAGAGGAGACTGGGAGAGGGGGACTGGGGGAGAGGGGGACTGGGGGAGAGGAGACTGGGAGAGAGGGGGGACTGGGGGAGAGGAGACTGGGAGAGAGGGGGGACTGGGGGAGAGGAGACTGGGAGAGAGGGGGGACTGGGGGAGAGGAGACTGGGAGAGGGGGACTGGGGGAGAGGAGACTGGGAGAGGGGGACTGGGGGAGAGGAGACTGGGAGAGAGGGGGGACTGGGGGAGAGGAGACTGGGAGAGGGGGACTGGGGGAGAGGGGGACTGGGGGAGAGGGGGACTGGGAGAGGGGGGACTGGGGGAGAGGGGGACTGGGGGAGAGGGGGACTGGGGGAGAGGGGGACTGGGAGAGGGGGGACTGGGGGAGAGGGGGACTGGGGGAGAGGGGGACTGGGGGAGAGGAGACTGGGAGAGGGGGACTAGGGGAGAGGAGACTGGGAGAGGGGGACTGGGAGAGAGGGGGACTGGGAGAGGGGGACTAGGGGAGAGGAGACTGGGAGAGGGGGGACTGGGGGAGAGGAGACTGGGAGAGGGGGACTGGGAGAGAGGGGGACTGGGGGAGAGCGGGACTGGGAGAGGGGGGACTGGGAGAGGGGGGACTGGGAGAGAGGGGGGATTGGTAGAGGGGGGACTGGGAGAGGGGGACTGGGGGAGAGGGGGGATTGGTAGAGGGGGACTGGGGGAGAGGAGGACTGGGGGAGGGAGGACTGAGAGAGGGGGGGACTGGGAGAGAGGGGCGCCTGGGGGAGAGGGGGAATGGGAGAGGGAGGACTGGGGGAGAGGAGACTGGGAGAGGGGGGAATGGGAGAGGGAGGACTGGGGGAGAGGAGACTGGGAGAGGTGGGGACTGGGAGAGGGAGGACTGGGGGAGAGGAGACTGGGAGAGAGGGGGACTGGGGGAGAGGGGGACTGGGGGAGAGGAGATTTGGAGAGGGGGGACTGGGAGAGGGGGGAACTGGGGGAGGGGGGACTAGGAGAGGGGGGACTGGGAGAGGGGGACTGGGAGAGGGGGGACTGGGACAGGGGGACTGGGGGAGAGGGGGACTGGGGGAGAGGGGGACTGGGGGAAGGAGGGACTGGGAGAGAGGGGAGACTGGGAGAGAGGGGGGACTGGGAGAGAGGGGGGACTGGGAGAGAGGGGGACTGGGAGAGAGGGGAGACTGGGAGAGGGGGGACTGGGAGAGGGGGGGGACTGGGAGAGGGGGGAATGGGAGGGGGGCGACTGGAAGAGGGGGGGATTGGGAGAGGGTGGGGAGTGGTAGAGGTGGGACTGGAAGAGGGGGGAGACTTGGAGATTGGAGGAGGTGATCGGGAGTGAGGGAGGGGACTGGCAGATTGGAGGAGGTGATCGGGAGTGACCGGGGAGATCGGGAGAGGGGGGAGGTGATCGTGAGGGACGGAGGAGATTGGGAGAGGGGGAGGAGGTGATCGGGAGGGATGGGGGGAGATCGGGAAAAGGGAGGAGGTGATCGGGAGGGTCGGGGGGAGATCGGGAGAGGGGGAGGAGGTGCTCGGGAGGGACGGGGGGAGATCGGGAGAGGGGGAGGAGGTGATCGGGAGGGTCGGGGGGAGATCGGGAGAGGGGGAGGAGGTGATCGGGAGGGTCGGGGGGAGATCGGGAGAGGGGGAGGAGGTGATCGGGAGGGACCGGGGGAGATCGGGAGGGGGAGGAGGTGATCGCAGGGAGATCGGGAGGGCGTCTCGGAGCGTCTGAATCTCAAACAGGAGGCCTCGAGGCATCAAGAGACGCACAGCACCAGGTCCGACCTGGCCTCTTGTCGGCCCTCAGGCTTTGCTCCCCTTGGACTGACGTGCGGTCGAGGTGGCGGTCAGCAAGGCAGCGGGGTATCGGTCGCTGGCCTTGGTCCACGAGCAGCAAAGGAGGACCCCTCCCAGGAGCAGGAGGCCCCCAGCCACAAAGGCCAGGTAGATGGAGGGCCCCAGCAACCTCTTCTGGTCGCGGGCCACCAGATGGTCGTAGACGTCCTGGATGATGGAGTGGGCGGACCAGCCAGCGGTCAGGAGCAAGAGAATGCTGGACACCACAAAGGTGATGCCTGAAACAACCGCCAGGTTCCCCCTGGTGGTCACGGACTTTATACAGCTGGCGCCGATGATGCCCGCGCAGATGCCCACCAGGGCCACCACAAGACTGATGATGACCAGGACCCGAGCGGCCTGGAAGTCCCGGGGCAGGTCAAGCAACGAGTCGTAGGGATTGCACTGCATCTGGCCCGTGCTCTGGTTGACGCAGTTCATCCAGAGGCCCTCCCAGATGTTCTGGGCCACCTCGATGTTGGTTCCAACGGGGGCCGCGACCTTCCACATGGGCAGGGCGCAGCAGACGATGGCGCCCAGCCAGCCCGCGACCGACAGCGCCAAGCCCAGGACCTGAAGGCGGGAGGGTGCCATTCCGACTCAACGTAGCGCCTGAAAATGGAAAGGAAGGAGATTCCTGGGTGAGAGCTTTCGACGTCGGAACTGGGAACGTTTGGTGGAGATACAACAACAACACCCTGCATTGATATGGCGCCTTTAACGTCCCCCAAGGCACTTCCCAGGAGCGTAAATCAGACAGAATTTGCCCCCGAGCCACGTAAGGAGACGTTCGGACAGGTGACCAAAAAGCTCGGTCAAAGAGGGAGGTTTTAAGGAGCGTCTTAAAGGAGGAGAGAGAGGGAGGGAGGGAGGGAGAGAGAGATGGAGGGAGGCGGAGAGGGTTTGGGGAGGGAATTCCAGAGCTTAGGGCCCAGGCGGCTGAAGGCACGGCCGCCAATGGTGAAGCGACGGGAATGGGGGAGACGGACAAGAGGCCGGAATCGGAGGAGAGCAGAGATCTCGGAGGCTCGTGGGGGTTGGAGGAGGTTGCAGAGATAGGGAGGGGGGGAGCGAGGGGATTTGAACACAGGGATGAGGCGTTCCTGGACCGGGAGCCAATGTCGGTCCAGCGAGCACAGAGGGGGGTGCGAGTTAGGATACGGGAGGGGGGCTGGGGGGCAGCAGGAGTCTTAGATGAGTTGATGGCTACGGAGGGTGGTGAAAGTATCGGATTGCCAACTGGACCCAACCTCCCCAAAAACCCTCCCCTCCCCAACGCCCCCCACCCTACCCAAAACCACCACCTCGAGGCTGACTGATTGGAATTGAGTCAAGATGATTCAACGTAGAAATGTCGAAAATAGCAGCAGGGGTCGGCCATTCGGCCCTTCGAGCCTGCTCCGCCATTCAACATGACCATGGCTCACCCACCATCTCAATACCATACTCCTGCTCTCTCCCAAGGAACACTAACCAGAACGAAACAGGCAGACACACGGCAGATGAAATCTAACGCAGAGATATGTTTTCGGAGGAAGAACGAGGAGAGGCAATATAAACTAAATGGTACAATTTTGAAGGGGGTGCAGGAACAGAGGGACCTGGGGGTGTACGTACACCAATCTTTGAAGGTGGCAGGACAAGTTGAGAAGGCTGTTAAAGCAGACGGGATCCTGGGCTTGATGAACAGAGGCATTGAGCACAAAAGCAAGGGAGTTATGCTAAACCTTTATAAAACACTGGTTAGGCCTCAGCTGGAGAATTGTGTCCAATTCTGGGGCACCGCACTTTAGGAAGGATGTCCAGGCCCTTGGAGAGGGTGCGGAGGAGATTTACCAGAATGGTTCCAGGGATGAGGGACCTCGGTTTATGTGGAGAGACTGGAGAACCTGGGGTCGTTCTCCTCAGAGCAGAGAAGGTTAAGGGGAGATTTGATCGAGGGGTTCACAATCACAAGGGGTTTTGATCGAGTCAATAAGGAGAAACTGTTTCCAGTGGGCAGGAGGGTCGGGAACCAGAGGACCCAGATTTAAGATAATCAGGGAAAGAGACAGAGGGGGGAGGGAGATGAGGAGATGGTTTTTTTACGTAGCGAGTTGTGATGATCTGGAATTCATTGCCTGAAAGGGCGGTGGAAGCAGATTCAATAATAACTTTCAAAAGGGGGAATCGCATAAATACTCGAAGGGGAAAAATTTGCAGGGCTATAGGGAAAGAGCAGGGCAACGGGACTAATTGGAGAGTCTTCCAAAAGGGCTGGCACAGACACGACGGGCAGAATGGCCTCTCCCCTGTGCTGTGCGATTCTGTGAAAACTAATTCTTAAACTCAGGTGTGGCCCCCGCCCAATCCTACAAAGCGTTTCTCCCTCCGTTTAATCATTCGAGCAACCAGCCCCCAGTCTGAAAACAGCAACTCTGCTCCCCATCAGAGTAAATTCAGAGAGACTCTCTCTCTCTCTCTCTCTCCCTCCTCGGGATGTGATAATCGAGAGGCCCCCGATTTCAGTCCCTCGTTTCTTTGCCCCCCGAATCAAACCCCCTCCACCGCAAGTTTAAAAAATCCCACCCCATCGCAATCCGTTTTAAAAGCCCCCTCTCTCACCGTTTCACGAACGACAAGCCTTTAAAAATAGTTTCGGGTGAGATATCGGGAGTTCAGGAAATCCCTTTTAAGAAGCCGGGACTCCCAAACTGACAAGAAAGTTTTGACACAAATCTGGCCCGGGGGCACTCAGAGAAACTTGTCTCAAAGTTAACTCCGAGAGTTAAAGTTTGAGCCCAGTCTCTCTCCCCGTTCATTACCTCTTCCTTTGTCTTCTCTCGCTCGTCGTCTGGTTCTCTCTCTCTCTGCGTGTCTCCTTCGCTCTCTCCGTCTCACTGAGCCCTGAGTCCTCTCTCTCTCTCTCTGTCTCCTTCACTCTCTCCGTCTCACTTAGCCCTGAGTCCTCTCTCTCTCTCTCTCTCTCTCTGTCTCCTTCGCTCTCTCCGTCTCACTTAGCCCTGAGTCCTCTCTCTCTCTCTCTCTCTGTCTCCTTCGCTCTCTCCGTCTCACTTAGCCCTGAGTTCTCTCTCTCTCTCTCTCCGCCTCGTCCCCAGTTCCAGATGTTTTCCTGGGACCAGAGGTTCCACTGAAGTGATTTCCCCGAACAGAGAGGCTGACAGAGTGAAGGAAGTGAGTCATTGCCAAGAATCTTCCCCTCCCGCTGCCTCCAACCCCTCGGAGATTTAGACGGGCATTTCAAAAGAAGCCTGGTTCATTCTTGCGATGTGGGCGTCATTGGAATGGCCCATCCCTACTTGAGAAGGCAGTGGTGAGCCGCCATCTTGAACCGCTGCAGTCAAGTGAAGGGACTTTGCCAATGCCAATGATACAACTGAGTGTCTTGCGGAGAGGGTTTGGGGAGGGAATTCCAGAGCTTAAGGCCCAGGGGGGGATGCGCCAGAGGCCAGAATCGGAGGAGCGCAGAGATCGCGGAGGGTTGTAGGGGCTGGAGGAGGTTACGGAGACAGGGAGGTGATGGGTGAACGGGACTTGGTGCGAGTTAGGATACGGGGGTGGGGCAGGAGTTTTAGACGAGTTGATTGGCTACGGAGGGTGTTAGGTGGGAGGCCGGCCAGGAGAGCGTTGGAATAGTCTGGAGGTCACAAAGGGCACGGGGTGAGGGTTTCAGCAGCAGATGAGCTGAGGCAGGGGGCGGAGACGGGCGATGCTACAGAGGTGGGAGTAGGCGGCCTTGGTGATGGAGCGGATTTGGGGTTGGAAGCTCATCTCAGGGTCAAATAGGACGCCAAGAATGCGGGCAGATTAAGAGTCAACCACATTGGATGTGGGACTGGAGTCACATATAGGCCCAGACCGGGTAAGGACGGCAGGTTTCCTTCCCTAAAGGACGTTAGTGAAACCAGTTGGGGTTTTTATGACAATCCGACAGCTTCACGGTCACTTTTACTCAAGGGTAAAAGATGTAATTTTTGATATTTCTGTTTTTATTTTGGACATTAGAAATTTCAGTTACTGGAAAAAATAATGGACATTTCGAGTGATTTGCAGGGGACGAGATAGTGCAGCATCCCAAGATGGCGTGACAGGGAGCTGTGACAACACAGTGATCAGATTAACAGTGGAAGTCCTACTATAGCGCCACCAAGGGGGTCATTTAATAGGTAAACATGTGCATTAAATCTCCCATCGGAGACACACTACCCATAAAGACAGAAATAACTTGCATTTATATAGCGACTGTCACCACCTCAGGATGTCCCAAAGCGCTTTAAAGCTAAATGAAGTACTTTTTGAAGTGTAGTCACTGTTGTAATGTAAGAAACAATGCAGACAATTTGCGCACAGCAAGATCCCACAAACAGCAATGAGATAAATGACCAGATAATCTGTTTAAGGGATAATTATAGACCCCCACAGAGAACTCCCCTTTTCTTCTTCCAATTGTGTCCAGGGGATATTTTACGTCCTCCTGAGAGGGCAGACGGGGCCCTTGGTTTAACGTCTCATCCGAAAGGCGGCGCCTCCGACAGCGCAGCGTTCCCTCGGTACTGACCCTCCGACAGTGCAGCGTTCCCTCAGTACTGACCCTCCGACAGTGCGGCGCTCCCTCAGTACTGACCCTCCGACAGTGCGGCGCTCCCTCGGTACTGACCCTCCGACAGTGCGGTGCTCCCTCAGTACTGACCCTCCGACAGTGCAGCGTTCCCTCGGTACTGACCCTCCGACAGTGCGGCGCTCCCTCAGTACTGACCCTCCGACAGTGCGGCGCTCCCTCGGTACTGACCCTCCGACAGTGCAGCGCTCTCTCAGTACTGACCCTCCGACAGTGCAGCGCTCTCTCAGTACTGACCCTCCGACAGTGCGGCGCTCCCTCAGTACTGACCCTCCGACAGTGTGGCACTCCCTCAGTACTGGGCAACCGGGGAGTGTACATCCTAGATTATGGGGGCTTGAGTCTCTGGAGTGTGTAGGACTCGAACCTTCTGACTCAGATGCACAAGCGAGACCCCCTGACTCACGGTTGGCAGCCATGTAAGTTGAATATCCGTGGCATTGCTCGCAGGGATCAAGCGAAGTCTTCAAGTGAAGCAGTGCTAGATGGAGGGGAATAATAGGGCCAGTGCCACCGCTGGTGGGAGGGTGTAATTACAGCGTGACACGTTTACATAGGAAATTCCCATTATAAATGCGGACGTTGGAATTTATATTGGAAATATCAAAATAAGGACGGAAGGAATAACTTTACAATGGAGACTGAATTATATCCGCACACCCTGAGCCAAATATCGCCCCGTTCCCCACTTCATTTGAAGGTGTCAAGCGGACACTCGATCTTGATGGCGGGCAATGCCACGGGAGGGCGACGAGTCACCGTCGCACGTCACGTTTCATGAGGGGAAAACGCCACAGTCGCAGGTGTTGCCGACGAAGCAAACCTCTCCCACCGGACAGTCGTGAAAACTGCCTAAGTGCTTCTGTTTCAGCCCAGATGTCGGGGGATTAATCGGTTTAACAAATGGGAAACACACGACAATTCATCGAGACGTACACTCCCAGTAAAACCTGTAATGGCTCATGGGGGTGGGTACAGCAACGCCAAGGTTGAGATACACTTGCCATAGAGGGAGTGCAGCGAAGGTTCACCAGACTGATCCCTGGGATGGCACGGCCTTCGGATGAGGAGAGATTGGGTCGTCTCGGCCTGTACTCATAGCAACATAGGAACAGGAGTCGGCCATTCAGCCCCTCTTTCCTACTCCACCATTTGATAAGATCATGGCTGATCTGTGATCTAACTCCATATACCTGCCTTTGGCCCATATCCCTTAATACCTTTGGTTGCCAAAAAGCCTATCGATCTCCGATTTAAATTTAGCAATTGAGCTAGTATCAATTGCTGTTTGCGGAAGAGAGTTCCAAACTTCTACCACCCTTTGTGTGTAGAAATGTTTTCTAATCTCGCTCCTGAAAGGTCTGGCTCTAATTTTTAGACTGTGCCCCCTACTCCTAGAATCCCCAACCAGCGGAAATAGTTTCTCTCTATCCACCCTATCCGTTCCCCTTAATATCTTATAAACTTCGATCAGATCACCCCTTAACCTTCGAAACTCCAGAGAATACAACCCCAATTTGTGTAATCTCTCCTCGTAACTTAACCCTTGAAGTCCGGGTATCATTCTCGTAAACCTACGCTGCACTCCCTCCAAGGCCAATATGTCCTTCCGAAGGTGCGGTGCCCAGAACTGCTCACCGTACTCCAGGTGCGGTCTAACCAGGGTTTTGTATAGCTGCAGCATAACTTCTGCCCCCTTGTACTCTAGTCCTCTAGATATAAAGGCCAGCGATCCATTAGCCTTATTGATTATTTTCTGCACCTGATCATGACACTTCAATGATCGATGGACCTGAACCCCTAAGTCCCTTTGGACAGCCACTGTTTTTAACTTTTTACCATTTAGAAAGTACCCTGTTCGATCCTTTATTGATCCAAAGTGGATGACCTCACATTTGTCTACATTGAATTCCATTTGCCACAGTTTTGCCCATTCACCTAATCTATCAATATCGCTTTGTAATTTTATGTTTTCATCTGCACTCCTTCATCTATATTCACGTGAGTTTAGAAGGATGAGAGGGGATCTCATTGAAACATATAAAATCCTGACAGGGCGAGACAGACTGGATGTAGGGAGGATGTTTCCCCTGGCTGGGGGGTCCAGAACGAGGGGTCACAGTCTCAGGATACGGGCTAGGACATTTAGGGCTGAGATGAGGAGAAATTTCCTCACTCAGAGGGTGGTGAACCTGTGGAATTCTCTACCACAGTGGAGGCCGAGTCACTCAATATATTTAGGAAGGAGCTGGATAGATTTCTAGACACAAAAGGCATCAAGGGGTATGGGGAGAGAGCGGGAATATGGTATTGAGATAGGGGATCAGCCATTGAATGGCGGAGCAGGCTCGAAGGGCCGAATGGCCTACTCCTGCTCCGATTTTCTATGATCTATGTTTCTATAAGAAAGGGTCTTAATTCACCTATTCCTGTGCTCCATTAATTAATTGGATTGGTACTGCGCCCATTCCACCATTAATTCATTGAATTATTACTGCGCCTGTTCCTCTATTAATTCAGTGAATTGTTACTGCGCCTGTTCCTCTATTAATTCAGTGAATTGTTACTGCGCCTGTTCCTCTATTAATTCATTGAATTATTACTGCGCCCATTCCACCATTAATTCATTGAATTATTACTGTGCCTGTTCCTCTATTAATTCAGTGAATTATTACTGTGCCTGTTCCTCTATTAATTTGGGGAATTGTTACTGTGCCTGTTCCACTATTAATTCGGTGAATTATTACTGTGCCTGTTCCTCTATTAATTCAGTGAATTGTTACTGTGCCTGTTCCTCTATTAATTCAGTGAATTGTTACTGTGCCTGTTCCTCTATTAATTCAGTGAATTATTACTGTGGCTGTTCCTCTATTAATTCAGTGAATTATTACTGCGCCTGTTCCACTATTAATTCAGTGAATTGTTACTGTGCCTGTTCCTCTATTAATTCAGTGAATTGTTACTGTGCCTGTTCCTCTATTAATTCAGTGAATTATTACTGTGCCTGTTCCTCTATTAATTCAGTGAATTATTACTGTGCCTGTTCCACTATTAATTCAGTGAATTGTTACTGTGCCTGTTCCTCTGTTAATTCAGTGAATTGTTACTGTGCCTGTTCCTCTATTAATTCAGTGAATTGTTACTGCGCATGTTCCTCTGTTAATTCATTGAATTGTTACTGTGCCTGTTCCTCTATTAATTCAGTGAATTGTTACTGTGCCTGTTCCTCTATTAATTTGGTGAATTGTTACTCTGCCTGTTCCTCTATTAATTCAGTCAATTGTTACTGTGCCTGTTCCTCTATTAATTCAGTGAATTGTTACTGTGCCTGTTCCTCTATTAATTCAGTGAATTGTTACTGCACCTGTTCCTCTATTAATTCAGTCAATTGTTACTGTGCCTGTTCCTCTATTAATTCAGTGAATTGTTACTGTGCCTGTTCCTCTATTCTTTCAGTGAATTGTTACTGCGCCTGTTCCTCTATTAATTCAGTCAATTGTTACTGTGCCTGTTCCTCTATTAATTCAGTGAATTGTTACTGTGCCTGTTCCTCTATTCTTTCAGTGAATTGTTACTGTGCCTGTTCCTCTATTAATTCATTGAATTATTACTGCGCCTGTTCCTCTATTAATTCAGTGAATTATTACTGCGCCTGTTCCACTATTAATTCAGTGAATTGTTACTGTGCCTGTTCCTCTATTAATTCAGTGAATTGTTACTGTGCCTGTTCCTCTATTAATTCAGTGAATTATTACTGTGCCTGTTCCTCTATTAATTCAGTGAATTATTACTGTGCCTGTTCCACTATTAATTCAGTGAATTGTTACTGTGCCTGTTCCTCTGTTAATTCAGTGAATTGTTACTGTGCCTGTTCCTCTATTAATTCAGTGAATTGTTACTGCGCATGTTCCTCTGTTAATTCATTGAATTGTTACTGTGCCTGTTCCTCTATTAATTCAGTGAATTGTTACTGTGCCTGTTCCTCTATTAATTTGGGGAATTGTTACTCTGCCTGTTCCTCTATTAATTCAGTGAATTGTTACTGTGCCTGTTCCTCTATTAATTCGGTGAATTGTTACTGTGCCTGTTCCTCTATTAATTCAGTGAATTGTTACTGCACCTGTTCCTCTATTAATTCAGTCAATTGTTACTGTGCCTGTTCCTCTATTAATTCAGTCAATTGTTACTGTGCCTGTTCCTCTATTAATTCAGTGAATTGTTACTGTGCCTGTTCCTCTATTAATTAAGTCAATTGTTACTGTGCCTGTTCCTCTATTAATTCAGTGAATTGTTACTGTGCCTGTTCCTCTATTCTTTCAGTGAATTGTTACTGTGCCTGTTCCTCTATTAATTCATTGAATTATTACTGCGCCTGTTCCTCTATTAATTCATTGAATTATTACTGCGCCCATTCCACCATTAATTCATTGAATTATTACTGCGCCTGTTCCTCTATTAATTCAGTGAATTATTACTGTGCCTGTTCCTCTATTAATTCAGGGAATTGTTACTGTGCCTGTTCCTCTATTAATTCAGTGAATTGTTACTGTTCCTGTTCCTCTATTAATTCAGTGAATTGTTACTGTGCCTGTTCCACTATTAATTCGGGGAATTGTTACTGTGCCTGTTCCTCTATTAATTCAGTGAATTGTTACTGTGCCTGTTCCTCAATTAATTCAGTGAATTGTTACTGTGCCTGTTCCTCTATTAATTCAGTGAATTATTACTGTGCCTGTTCCACTATTAATTCGGGGAATTGTTACTGCGCATGTTCCTCTATTAATTCAGTGAATTGTTACTGTGCCTGTTCCTCTATTAATTCGGGGAATTGTTACTGTTCCTGTTCCACTATTAATTCGGGGAATTGTTACTGTGCCTGTTCCTCAATTAATTCAGTGAATTGTTACTGTGCCTGTTCCTCTATTAATTTGGGGAATTGTTACTGTGCCTGTTCCTCTATTAATTCAGTGAATTATTACTGTGCCTGTTCCTCTATTAATTCAGTGAATTGTTACTGTGCCTGTTCCTCTATTAATTCAGTGAATTGTTACTGTGCCTGTTCCTCTATTAATTCAGTGAATTATTACTGTGCCTGTTCCTCTATTAATTCAGTGAATTGTTACTGTGCCTGTTCCACTATTAATTCAGTGAATTGTTACTGTGCCTGTTCCACTATTAATTCGGGGAATTGTTACTGTGCCTGTTCCTCTATTAATTCAGTGAATTGTTACTGTGCCTGTTCCTCTATTAATTCAGTGAATTGTTACTGTGCCTGCTGCTCCATTAATTAATTGAGTTGTTACTGTGCCTGCTGCTCCATTAATTAATTGAATTGTTACTGCGCATGTTCCTCTATTATTTCGGGGAATTGTTACTGTGCCTGCTGCTCCATTAATTAATTGAGTTGTTACTGAGCCTTTTGTTCCATTAATTGATTAATTCATTGGCGCCTGGTACTCCAGTAATGTATTGACCTGCTGGAGTATCATTACTCCAGTCAATCATTACTTCACTGCTTTATGCCAATGGATTAACTCACTGTTTGCTGCTGCTCCATTAATTAATTGTCGTGCTTTTCAACTCTGTTTTTGATCTCGATTTGTTGGTCGGTCCATTGCAACACTGGTTCCCTTGGCCTGTATTCTAACCCTTGACCCGTGACTCTGGTCTATCCCCATACGTCAAACAGTTCTGGGCACCTTTCGGTTAGAAGGAACGGGAGGTATTTGCAGGGAGCCAGGAGTTTCAGTGTCAGGGACCGACTGACTGACTCAGAGGCGGCTCGGGAATGTGCGTGATGGGGATGGGAGTCTGGAATGTGTTTGGCAATTGTCGCTGCGTTTTATTCTGCTGACTGATAGCGAGAGGGGCAGTGAGTCAGTCTCTCACTCCCCCACCTCGCTCCTTTCTGTCCCCTCTCTCTCTCTCTCTCTCTCTCCCCCAGCTCTGAGTGTGTACACGGAGCACAGAATGAGGTCACCATCTATCCTGGGAGGCATCTCGTTCAGCACTCGCTCCAGGCGCTGAGCAGAGAAGCTTGTTCAGGTGAGCGTCTGGCAGTGTCGTCAAGGCAGGCCTGTTGGAGCCTGTTTGTTGATGTCTGAGTGTGCCTGGGGCCGTGTTCAAAGCCAGGGCTCTCTCTCCGGCTCTTTGAAAGAGCTCTCCAATTATTCCCACTCCCCCTGCCCTTTCCCCATGGCCCTGCAATTTAGTTCCCTCTTCTGGTATTTATCCAATTCCCATTTCAAAAGTTCCTGTATCTGCTCCCACCTCCTTTTCAGGCAGGGAATTCCACATCGCTGTGTAAAAATAAACATTTCTCCTCATCTCCCACCTCTGCCTCTTTTGCCAATTATCTGAAATCTGGGTCCCCTGGTCACCGACCATGCTGCCAGTGGGGAAAGTCTCTCTCAATCTACTCCAACAAAACCCCTCATGGTTGGAACTGAGGGACGGGGAGACATATGAGAGAAATAGGGACCAAAAGAATCATAGATGTTTACAACATGGAAACAGGCCCTTCGGCCCAACATGTCCATGTCGCCCAGTTTATACCACTAAGCTAGTCCCAATTGCCTGCACTTGGCCCATATCCCTCTATACCCATCTTACCCATGTAACTGTCCAAATGCTTTTTAAAAGACAAAATTGTACCCGCCTCTACTACTGCCTCTGGCAGCTCGTTCCAGACACTCACCACCCTTTGAGTGAAAAAATTGCCCCTCTGGACCCTTTTGTATCTCTCCCCTCTCACCTTAAATCTATGCCCCCTCGTTATAGACTCCCCTACCTTTGGGAAAAGATTTTGACTATCGACCTTATCTATGCCCCTCATTATTTTATAGACTTCTATAAGATCACCCCTAAACCTCCTACTCTCCAGGGAAAAAAGTCCCAGTCTATCCAACCTCTCCCTGTAAGTCAAACCATCAAGTCCCGGTAGCATCCTAGTAAATCTTTTCTGCACTCTTTCTAGTTTAATAATATCCTTTCTATAATAGGGTGACCAGAACTGTACACAGTATTCCAAGTGTGGCCTTACTAATGTCTTGTACATCTTCAACAAGACATCCCAACTCCTGCATTCAATGTTCTGACCAATGAAACCAAGCATGCCGAATGCCTTCTTCACCACCCTATCCACCTGTGACTCCACTTTCAAGGAGCTATGAACCTGTACTCCTAGATCTCTTTGTTCTATAACTCTCCCCAACGCCCTACCATTAACGGAGTAGGTCCTGGCCCGATTCGATCTACCAAAATGCATCACCTCACATTTATCTAAATTAAACTCCATCTGCCATTCATCGGCCCACTGGCCCAATTTATCAAGATCCCGAAGAGGGAAGGAAGTGGGGGGACGAGAGGTGAATGATAAAGAGGAGGTACTGGAAAGGCTGAATGTATTTCAAGTCGCCCGGTCCAGATGAGATGCATCCTTGGTTGCTGAGGGAAGTAAGGGTGGAAATTGCTGAGGTTCTGGCCATTATCTTCCAAACTTCCTGAGATACGAGGGTGGTGCCAGAGGACTGGAGAATTGCAAATGTTACACCCTTGTTCAAAAAAGGGTGTAAGGATAAACCCAGCAACTACAAGCCGGTCAGTTTAACCTCGGTGCTGGGGAAACTTTCAGAAACGATAATCCGGGACAGAATTAACAGTCACTTGTACGAGGGTGAATTGATTGGGGAAAGCCAGCACGGATTTGTTAAAGGCAAATCGTGTTTAACTAATTTGATAGAGTTTTTCGATGAGGTAACAGAGAGGGTCGATGAGGGAAATGCGGCGGATGTGGTGTATATGGACTTTCAAAAGGCGTTTTGATAAAGTGCCGCATAATAGGCTTATCATCAAGATTGCGGCCCATGGAATAAAGGGGGCAGTAGCAGCATTGGCGAAGTGACAGGAAACAGAGAGTAGTGGTGAACGGTTGTTTTTGGGACTGGAGGGAGGTGTACAGTGGTGTTCCCCAGGGCTCGGTGCTGGGACCACTGCTTCTCTTGAGATATATTAATGACTTGGACAGGGCACAATTTCCAAATTTGCAGATGACACAAAACTTGGAAGGGTAGTGAACAGTGAGGAGGATAGTGATAGACTTCAAGAGGAGATAGACAGGCTGGTGGAATGGGCGGACACGTGGCAGATGAAATTTAACCCAGAAAAATGCGGGGTGATACATTTCGGTGTGAAGAACGAGGAGAGACAATATAAACTGGAGGGCACAATTCTAAAAGGGGTACAGGAACAGAGAGATCTGGGGGTATATGTACACAAATCGTTGAAGGTGGCAGGGCAGGTTGAGAAAGTGGTTAAAAATGCAGACGGGATCCTGGGCTTTATAAATAGAGGCATAGGGGGATCTGGCCTGTTTTTGGGTGGGGGCAGCGCGATCTGCTATTACCCCACGTTCAATGGTCCCTGCGCAGACCTGAGGACTCACCTGCAATCTGCGTTGGAAATCAGCGAGGAACGAGGGCTCCATGCAATTCGCATTTCCACCAGAAGGGGGTGCTCCAATCTCTTAAAGGCAGACTTTCTGTCAGAATTCTCTTAAAGGTAGCTGGTACCTGTTATTTGCTGAATATCACAGTCTGCTGTCTGCACGGAGTCTGAACAGAGATCAGACATCGCACACGTAAAGCACAGATGGAGGTCCCATCGCTATGTTTACACACTCATGAGTTATGTTAAAACATTGAATAAAGGTTGCACACCACTAAATCCCGCATCCTCCAATCTGCACACCAGACCTCACCAATCTGCCGATCTGGTTCTCTGCTGATGCACCAGAGGCCTTGGTGCAAGAGGTGGACAGAAGGAGGGACATCCTATATCCCCGGGGGGAGGGGGGAGCAAGTGGCCCTCCAGACGTCTACTCAAAAGGCAGTGGGAGGCAGCGGGGGGAGGAAGTCAATGCCAGGCCCACAGCATCATGAAGATGGATGCAGTGCAGGAAGAAGTTCAATGCTCTGACATGAGTGGTCAAGGTGAGTGAGGTCAACTGTCAAGTGGTGTCTCCCACCAACTCCACCACCCACTCCACCGCCCATCACCCACAAACTCTATCCATCAGTACTCAACCCTCTCACCCTCACACATCACCACCGTTTCAAGCCGCCCACCCACAACTCACAGGCCACACACACTGGCAGCTATTCGACCACGACAGGCACATCACACGTCCCGTTTTCCTGCAGGAGAAGGTGGCGCGTATCAGGAGGCAGCGAGTGGCCGTGGCATTCAGCCCCTCGAGACTGTTCCGCCATTCAATGAGATCATGGTGGGACCTGTGACCTCACTCCATATACCCGCCTTAGCCCCATATCCCTGAATACCCTCGGTTCACAGAAATCTATCAATCTCAGATTTAACATTCACACGTGAGCTGGAATCACACTGCCGTTTGCAGAAGAGTGTTCCAAACATCTCCCACCCTTTGTAGAAGCATTTCCTAACGTCACTCCTGCACGTCCTGACTCTCAATGTTAGTCTATGTCCCCCCCGTCCTGGTATTCAAGTCTAGGAGACCTCCAAAAACAGGTACAAGCGTCTGGGCAGCCAGAATCAATAATCCAGCCACTAACCTGTAAATCCTGCATGGTCCCTTTAACTAGCGCTGGTGGGGGGTCCTCCAGACACTCTAAGACACGGTCAGATGGTAGGGGTTAAGACTGTGCGTTGAGTTGAGCGTTAAGTCCCAAAATGGTGTCTATCACTTTAAATCAGCGTTGGACACTGATTGGAGCTACTTTCTCCCTCCTTTACATGATCCCAGCGTTCGTTATCCGCGCCTGGGCTCGCTCCGACAACCAAAGATGGCGTGCGGCGCGCGTCACGCAGGGAACGAGCGTGCGCATCCAAGACGCCATCTTGGACGTCAGAGAGGCCGTGC
Organism: Heptranchias perlo; assembly: GCF_035084215.1. NCBI lineage: Eukaryota > Metazoa > Chordata > Chondrichthyes > Hexanchiformes > Hexanchidae > Heptranchias > Heptranchias perlo. Next base: position 28,425 of record NW_027140030.1, on the reverse strand, counting down.
AGCGCCGAAACAGCGGGCGATACGCGGCCCGATGTAGCGGACAATCTGATTTTCACTCATATTAGTTGAGGGATAAATATCGGCCCCAGGACAGCGGGGAGAACTCCCCCCACTGCTCTTCTTCCAATAGTGGGATTTTACGTTCACCTGAGAGGGCAGACGGGGCCCTCGGTTTAACGTCTCATCCGAAAGACGGCACCTCCGACAGTGCGGCGCTCCCTCAGTACTGACCCTCCGACAGTGCAGCGCTCCCTCAGTACTGACCCTCCGACAGTGCGGCGCTCCCTCAGTACTGACCCTCCGACAGTGCGGCGCTCCCTCAGTACTGACCCTCCGACAGTGCGGCGCTCCCTCAGTACTGACCCTCCGACAGTGCAGCGGTCCCTCAGTACTGACCCTCCGACAGTGCGGCACTCCCTCAGTACTGACCCTCCGACAGTGCGGCGCTCCCTCAGTACTGACCCTCCGACAGTGCGGCGCTCCCTCAGTACTGACCCTCCGACAGTGCGGCGCTCCCTCAGTACCGACCCTCCGACAGTGCGGCACTCCCTCAGTACTGACCCTCCGACAGTGCGGCGCTCCCTCAGTACCGACCCTCCGACAGTGCAGCGCTCCCTCAGTACTGACCCTCCGACAGTGCAGCGCTCCCTCAGTACCGACCCTCCGACAGTGCAGCGCTCCCTCGGTACCGACACTCCGACAGTACGGCGCTCCCTCAGTACCGACCCTCCGACAGTGCGGCGCTCCCTCAGTACTGACCCTCCGACAGTGCAGCGCTCCCTCACTACCGACCCTCCGACAGTGCGGCGCTCCCTCAGTACTGGGGACCGGGAGTGTCGGCCTGGCCTTTGACTCCCAGTCTCTGGAATGGGGTTTGAACCCACAAACTTCGGACTGAGAGGCGAGAGGGCTGAGCTGACACTTAGGCAGCGAGAAACAGGGAAACCGAGAAATGTAATGAGAAAGAGAGAGCGCCTAACAGAGCAAGTGAGAAACACAAAGCAAGAAGTAAGACAGAAAGGGAGGATTCAAGCATTGGAGAATCAGAGATAAAGAGAGCAAAATAGAGTGGGTGAGATATTCGAAATAGAAAAGCAGGACGAGATTGAGGAACAGAAAGTGAGAAATTAAATAAAAGACAAGAAAGATCTCCCAATGTCTCGATTATACCCAAAAGGTTTCTAAGTGTAATATTTAGACCTGAACGACTGTCCCAACAAAATGGAATGAGTGAGTAACCGAGCGAGGAGAGTGGGAGGGACAGTTTCTGGAGATGAATCACCTCCCTCACTCTGTCAGGTGCCCTGTCTGGGGAATGATGTCAGTGGAGTCTCATTCCCTGCCTGACTCCCGAGGGTATAAAACACCTGTAACTGGGCTCAGAGGGAGAGCAGAGAGAGCGAGAGAGAGAGAGAACTCAGGGCTCAGAGAAACGGAGAGAGCGAAGGAGAGACACACACACAGAGAGAGAGAGAGAGAATCGGACGACAAGCGAGAGAAGACAAAGGAAGAGGTAATGAACGGGGAGAGAGACTGGGCTCAAACTTTAACTCTCGGAGTTAACTCTGAGACAAGTTTCTCTGAGTGCCCCCGGGCCAGATTTGTGTCAAAACTTTCTTGTCAGTTTGGGAGTCCCGGCTTCTTAAAAGGGATTTCCTGAACTCCCGATATCTCACCCGAAACTATTTTTAAAGGCTTGTCGTTCGCGAAACGGTGAGAGAGGGGGCTTTTAAAACGGATTGCGATGGGGTGGGATTTTTTAAACTTGCGGTGAGGGGTTTGGATTCGGGGGGCAAAGAAACGAGGGACTGAAATCGGGGGCCTCTCGATTATCACATCCCGAGGAGGGGGAGAGGGAGAGAGAGAGTCTCTCTGAATTTAGTCTGATGGAGGAGAGTTGTTTTTATAAGACTCGGGGCTGGTCAGTCGAATTATTAACGGAGGGAGAAAGGGTTTGTAGGATTGGTGGTTAGAGGGACCGTTCGCAAAGGCTTAAGAATCGGCTTTGTTTAACACGGAATAACCTTGACTCGATTCCGATCGGTCAGCGTCCGGGTGACCGATGGTGATATTGGGGCGTGGGGAGGGGGGTAGAAGGCGGAAAGAGAGAGGGAGAAAGAGAGAGGGAGAAATTGAGTGGGATATAGAGAGCCTGGAATAGAGAACGTGTTGAATAGAATGGGAGAAATAAGCTGATTAATAAAGAGGACACAACCGGGGAAGTGGGAAGCGGAGAGAGAAACAGGGAGAGAGAAACAGAAAGCGTGCAATGGAGAAAGTGAGAAGCAGAGAAAGTGAGAGTTAGAAAGAGAGAAATCGAGTGAGAAACAGAGAGTATGCAATGGAGAGAGTAAGAAGTAGAGTGAGAAACAGGGAGAGAGAAACAGAGAGCGTGCAATAGAGAGAGTGAGAAATAGAGTGAGAAATAGAGAGAGAGAAATAGAGAGTATACAATAGAGAGAGTGAGAAATAGAGTGAGAAATAGAGAGTGAGAAATAGAGAGCATGCAATAGAGAGAGTGAGAAATAGAGTGAGAAATAGAGAGTATACAATAGAGAGAGTGAGAAATAGAGTGAGAAATAGAGAGTGAGAAATAGAGAGTATGCAATAGAGAGAGTGAGAAATAGAGTGAGAAATAGAGAGTGAGAAATAGAGAGTATACAATAGAGAGAGTGAGAAATAGAGTGAGAAATAGAGAGTGAGAAATAGAGAGCATGCAATAGAGAGAGTGAGAAATAGAGTGAGAAATAGAGAGTATACAATAGAGAGAGTGAGAAATAGAGTGAGAAATAGAGAGTGAGAAATAGAGAGTATACAATAGAGAGAGTGAGAAATAGAGAGTGAGAAATAGAGAGTGAGAAATAGAGAGTATACAATAGAGAGAGTGAGAAATAGAGAGTGAGAAATAGAGAGTGAGAAATAGAGAGTATGCAATAGAGAGAGTGAGAAATAGAGAGTGAGAAATAGAGAGTATACAATAGAGAGAGTGAGAAATAGAGAGAGAAATAGAGAGTGAGAAATAGAGAGTATGCAATAGAGAGAGTGAGAAATAGAGGGTGAGAAATAGAGAGTATACAATAGAGAGAGTGAGAAATAGAGAGAGAAATAGAGAGTGAGAAATAGAGAGCATGCAATAGAGAGAGTGAGGAATAGAGAGAGAAATCGAGTGAGAAACAGAGAGTATACAATAGAGAGAGTGAGAAATAGAAGGTGAGAAATAGAGAGTGTACAATATAGAGAGTGAGAAATAGAGAGAGATGTAAAGAGTGAGAAATTGAGAGTATACAATAGAGAGAGTGAGAAATCGAGTGAGAAATAGAGTATACAATAGAGAGAGTGAGAAATAGAGAGAGAAATAGAGAGTGAGATATAGAGAGTATACAATAGAGAGAGTAGGAAATAGAGAGAGATGTAATGAGTGAGAAATAGAGAGTATACAATAGAGAGAGAGAGAAATAGAGAGTGAGAAACAGAGAGTATACAATAGAGAGAGTAGGAAATAGAGAGAGATGTAAAGAGTGAGAAATAGAGAAAGTGAGAAGCAGAGAAAGTGAGAATTAGAAAGAGAGAAATCAAGTGAGAAACAGAGAGTATACAATAGAGAGAGTGGGAAATAGAGTGAGAAATAGAGGGTGAGAAATTGAGAGTATACAATAGAGAGAGTGAGAAATAGAGTGAGAAATAGAGGGTGAGAAATAGAGTATACAATAGAGAAAGTGAGAAATCGAGTGAGAAATAGAGAGCATACAATAGAGAGAGTGAGAAATCGAGTGAGAAATAGAGGGTGAGAAATAGAGAGTATACAATAGAGAGAGTGAGAAATAGAGTGAGAAATAGAGAGTATACAATAGAGAGAGTGAGAAATAGAGTGAGAAATAGAGAGTATGCAATAGAGAGAGTGAGAAATAGAGTGAGAAATAGAGAGTGAGAAATAGAGAGCATGCAATAGACAAAGTGAGAAATAGAGTGAGAAATCGAGTGAGAAATAGAGAGCATGCAATAGAGAGAGTGAGGAATAGAGAGAGAAATTGAGAGTGAGAAATAGAGAGCATGCAATAGAGAGAGTGAGAAATCGAGTGAGAAATAGAGAGCATGCAATTGAGAGAGTGAGAAATAGAGAAAGTGAGAAGTTGAGAGTGAGACGTAGAGTGTGTGTGAGAAGTAGAGAGTGTGTGAGAAGTAGAGATTGTGAGAAGTAGAGAGAAACAAACTGAGAAATGGAGTGAGACACAGAGAAAGCAGGAAGGGGGAGTGAGTGGAAGAGGTTGGTCTTTAACCAGTTGACATGAGATGGTCAGGAGCGAATTCCTTCACCGTTCCCTCCCTCGTATCCGCCCCCCTCCCCACCAGCCGTTCCCAGCTCCCGATGATCTAACCAGGAATCTCTTTCCTTCCCACTTCCAGGTGTTACGTTGAGTCGGAATGGCATCTACCGGTCTCCAGATCCTGGGCTTGGCGCTGTCGGTCGTGGGCTGGCTGGGCGCCATCGTCGCCTGCGCCCTGCCCATGTGGAAAGTCACGGCCTTCATCGGCACCAACATCGTGGTGGCCCAGACCATCTGGGAGGGTCTCTGGATGAACTGCATCGTCCAGAGCACGGGCCAGATGCAGTGCAAGGTCTACGACTCGTTGCTGGCCCTTCCCCAGGACCTCCAGGCCGCTCGGGCCCTGACCGTGGTCAGCGTGGTGGTGGGCGTGTTGGGCATCTTCGTTGGCATTGTCGGAGCCAAGTGCACCAACTGCCTGAAGGACGAGACGGTCAAAGCCAAGGTGGCCGTGACCTCTGGGGCGACCTTTGTCCTGGCCGGATTGCTGGTCCTAGTCCCGGCTGCCTGGTCAGCCAACACCGTCATCAAGGACTTTTACAACCCGCTGGTGACCGAGGCCCAGAAGAGGGAGCTGGGGGCGGCCATTTACATCGCCTTCGCTACGGCGGGCCTCCTCATTCTGGGAGGGGCCCTGCTCTGCTGCTCCTGCCCCAAGGAGGAGCCCAACTACAGGGTCAAGTACAAGACCGGGAACACCACCTCCGGCAAGTCCAACGCCAACTACGTCTGAGGTGGGTGGGAATGGCCAAACCCCTCCTCCCCCACCCCGAACTCCGGACATCTTGGCCGACCCTCGCTCCCCCGTCTGGGGAGACAACGAGACCCCCCCCCCCGACCGACGGTGGCTGGGGGGGCGGGGTGGGCATAGCCTAGAAGGACAAGAACTCTGAGATGTTTGCAAAGCTCCGAGGATCGTCAATCGGGCTTGAGGGGAACCCCGCATGGAGTCTCGTCCCTCTTCCCCCCCCTTTATTCGATACACCGATACTCAGCCGCTAACTGGAGTCAGACACCGACCTCCCGGACGCCCCACGCTCACGGAGGGGTGGGGGGGGAAGAGGGACGAGACTCCCTCGCTCTCGTTGGGTGAGCCGCACGTACCCTCTGTGGAACTGCTCGCACCGTTGGTCCAGGGACAATTCAGTATGGAGTCCCGTTCATTTCATTTGTACTGTTTCCGCCTTCTGTCTGAAGGATTTTAAGTGTTCTCGCTCGATGCAACTGATGGTCCAGTTGATCAGCCTCGTCGTGTGAAAATTGTTTTTAATAAAATGTCGCTTTGGTTAAACAGGGTGTCTGATCTGATGTTTCATGTGAGATACAAAAGCAAGGAAGTTACGTTAAACTTTTACAAATGACTGGTTGGGCCTCAGCTGGAGTATTGTGTCCAATTCTGGGCACCACACTTTCGGAAGGATGTCAAAGCCTTGGGGAGGGTGCGGAGGAGATTGACCAGAATGGGGCCAGGGATGAGGGGCTTCAGTTCCACGGAGAGACGGGGGGAAGCTGGGGTTGTTCTCCTTGGAGCTGAGAAGGTCGAGGGGAGACCGACCTGAATGGGACCAGGGAGGAGGGACTTCAGTGATGTGAAAAACAGAGTTTGCGACAAAATAGAAAGCGAGAAATAGAGGGAGAAGTCGAAAGAGGGAGAAATAGAATGGGTGAGAAACAGGGAAAGTGGGAAATGGAGTGAGAAACGTGGAAAGTGAGAAATAGAAAGTGTGAGAAAGTGAGAAATAGAGTGAGAAACATGGAAAGTGAGAAATGGGAAGAGTGAGAAACATGGAAAGTGAGAAATAGGAAGAGTGAGAAACAGGGAAAGTGAGAAATAGAGTGAGAAACATGGAAAGTGAGAAATCGAAAGAGTGAGAAACATGGAAAGTGAGAAATAGGAAGAGTGAGAAACAGGGAAAGTGAGAAATAGAGTGAGAAACATGGAAAGTGAGAAATCGAAAGAGTGAGAAACAGGGAAAGTGAGAAATAGAGTGAGAAACATGGAAAGTGAGAAATCAAAAGAGTGAGAAACAGAGAAAGTGAGAAATAGAGTGAGAAACATGGAAAGTGAGAAATAGAAAGAGTGAGAAACAAAGAAAGTGAGAAATAGACTGAGAAACAAAGAAAGTGAGAAATAGGAAGAGTGAGAAATAGGAAGAGTGAGAAATAGGAAGAGTGAGAAATAGGAAGAGTGAGAAATAGGAAGAGTGAGAAACATGGAAAGTGAGAAATAGGAAGAGTGAGAAATAGGAAGAGTGAGAAACATGGAAAGTGAGAAATAGGAAGAGTGAGAAACAGGGAAAGTGAGAAATAGGAAGAGTGAGAAATAGGAAGAGTGAGAAACATGGAAAGTGAGAAATAGGAAGAGTGAGAAATAGGAAGAGTGAGAAACATGGAAAGTGAGAAATAGGAAGAGTGAGAAATAGGAAGAGTGAGAAACATGGAAAGTGAGAAATCGAAAGAGAGATGTAAAGTGAGAAAGTGAGTGATAGATGTAGAAAGAAAGAAATTGTTAGTGACTGGGGAGGTGGATTTGAGGTCACTGGAATTGCTCTGGAATCTCCTGATCAGGAAGAGCCCTGGCAGGAATGGGTTCGAGCCCCACTCCAGAGACTTGAGCCCCACAATCCAGGTCTGACACTTTCTGTTTGCCCAGCACTGAGGGAGGGCTCTCCTGTCAGAGGGTCAGTACTGAGGGAGGGCTCCACTGTCGGAGGGTCAGTACTGAGGGAGCACTGCACTGTCGGAGGGTCAGTACTGAGGGAGCGCTGCACTGTCGGAGGGTCAGTACTGAGGGAGCGCTGCACTGTCGGAGGGTCAGTACTGAGGGAGCGCTGCACTGTCGGAGGGTCAGTACTGAGGGAGCGCTGCACTGTCGAAGAGTCAGTACTGAGGGAGCGCTGCACCGTCGGAGGGTCAGTACTGAGGGAGCGCCGCACTGTCGGAGGGTCAGTACTGAGGCAGCGCCGCACTGTCGGGGGGTCAGTACTGAGGGAGCGCTGCACTGTCGGAGGGTCAGTACTGAGGGAGCGCCGCACTGTCGGAGGGTCAGTACGGGTTGAGCGCTGCACTGTCGGAAATGCCGTCTTTCGGACGAGACGTTAAACCGAGGGCCCCGTCTGCCCCTCTCAGGTGGGACGTGAAATCCCACGGCCACTATTGGAAGAAGAGCAGGGGGGAGTTCTCCCCGGTGTCCTGGGGCCGATATTTATCCCTCGACCAACATCACTAAAAAAAACAGATGATCTGGGTCATTCTCACATTGCTGTTTGTGGGATCTTGCTGTGCGCAAATTGGCTGCCGAGATTCCTACATTACAACAGTGACTACACTTCATTGAGCTTCGGGACGTCCTGAGGTTGTGAAAGGCACTGTCAGAATACAAGTCCTGTTTTGAACCTTTTCATGGTGTCTCTGGCGAGGGGGAACGGACTGAAAGTTTTCCTCACAGTACAGAGAGCCTCGCTTGCCTCCATTAGACAGCAGTTCACTGCAAACTGCGAGATGTTGCTGCTATCACCAGTTGCAGCCTGAAAGGGGGCAGCAGCGTAGAAATTAGGAACCGCGGTCACCTCAACAGCCACAGGCAGGACTGTCCCTGACCTGCGTTGAGGTCGCAGTTGTGGCTGCAACAGTTGATAGATTTCAGTCACGTTGTCATTGGTGAGCCGAAGGTGTCTGAGGCACCGGTCCTCGCTGAAGTTGAGGTAACAGAATTGAAGATCCCATGCAAATGAGGCCCGCTGCTCTCCCTCCTCCCCCTTCTCCACCTTCTAGTAGCTTGTCCCACTCGTGCTTGGAACAAGAGGAGGCCATTCAGCCCCTCGAGCCTGTCCCGTCATTCAATGGCTGATCTGTGACCTAACTCCATGTACCCGCCTTAGCCCCATATCCCTTAATACCTCTGGTTAATAAAAATAGATCAATCTCGGATCTAAAATTAACAATTGAGCTGGCGCCGACTGCCGTTTGTGGAAGAGCGTCCCAAACTTCTCCCACCCTTTGCGTGTCGAAGTTTTTCCGAGCTTCACTCCTGAAAGTCCTGCCTCTGATTTTCAGGCTCTGTCCCCCTCGTCCTCGACTCCCCAACCAGCGGAAATAGTCTCTCTCTCTCTACCCCATCAGTTCCCCTTCATATCTTGAAAACTTCGATCAAATCATCTCCTTAATCTTCCAAATTCCTGGGAATACAACCCAAGTGGGTGTAATCTCGCCTCGGAGTTTAACCCTTGAAGTCCGGGTATCATTCTGGTGAATCTACGCTGCTCTCCCTCCAAGGCCAATATGTCCTTCCGAAGGTGCGGTTCCCAGAACTGGACATCGTACTCCAGGTGTGGTCTAACCAGGGTTTTGTATAGCTGTGGGATAACTTCTACCCCCTCGTATTCTGGTCCTCTAGATATAAAGGCCAGCGATCCATTGGCCTTTCTGATTATTTCCTGTACCTGTCCATGACATTTTAACGATCGATGTACACGGGCCCACTAAGTCTCATTGGACCTCCACTGTTTCGAGCTTTTCACCATTTAGAAAGTACCCTGATTTAACCTTTCTAGGTCCAAAGTGGGTGACCTCACACTTGCCGACGTTGAAATCCATTTGCCACAGTTTCACCCATCCCATTAATCTACTGACATCACTCTGTGATTTTATCCTTCCGTCAACACTGCGCACAATGCTGCCGAGCTTTGTATCATCGGCAAATTTGGATATGTGTCTCTCCGTCCCGTCATCTGACCCCACACTCATCTAAGTCCTCATTCTCCAGTCATGTTGTCTGATTGAGGAAGCCCAACCAGGCCGCCCATGTGTGGGAGAAATCTCTCTGTGCAGTTTACTCCAAGGGGTCCAAAGACGACCCCATGAGCTGACAGGCCACTCCCTTTAGTTTACTGGAACTTTGACCAACTCTAGAAAACGCCCAACAAACGCCATCAAGTCAACCAGCGGCCAGAAGAAATAACCCAGTGACTAACCTGCAAGAACAGCCATGATCCCCTTTAAATAGCACTGATGAACAGGGAGGCCCTCCACCCTGTTTAAAGTCCTGTTCAGCTGTGGGAGGGGAGGGCAGGGCATTGGGCGGAGTCTGGAGTCTCCGAATGGCAACGGGGGAGTTCCAATCAGCATTGCACACAGATTCACGTCATGAAGTTTCTGCTCTCCGTGTCGCCGGGGGAACGGTGGACGGGCACGTGCAAAGCCCGCTACCAAGATGGCGTCCTTCGCACTTCCTGTCGGAAATGGGCGCGAAGATCTCGGAGAACATTTATGATTCTTAGCCCTCAGAGAGCAAGAAAGAGTGGAATTAAAGAGCAGAGCAGTGATGTTAAATTTGTATAGAACCTTGGTTAGACCACACTTGGAGCACTGTGCACAGTTCTGGTCTCCATATACCTTGGTTAGACCACACTTGGAGCACTGTGCACTGTTCTGGTCTCCATATACCTTGGTTAGACCACACTTGGAGCACTGTGCACAGTTCTGGTCTCCATATACCTCGGTTAGACCACACTTGGAGCACTGTGTACAGTTCTGGTCTCCATATACCTTGGTTAGACCACACTTGGAGCACTGTGCACAGTTCTGGTCTCCATATACCTTGGTTAGACCACAGTTGGAGCACTGTGCACAGTTCTGGTCTCCATATACCTTGGTTAGACCACAGTTGGAGCACTGTGCACAGTTCTGGTCTCCATATACCTCGGTTAGACCACACTTGGAGTACTGTGCACAGTTCTGGTCTCCAGAAACCTTGGTTAGACAACACTTGGATCACTGTGCACACTTCTGGTCTCCATATACCATGGTTAGACCACACTTGGAGCACTGTGCACAGTTCTGGTCTCCATATTATAAAGAGGATATAGAGGCACTGGAGAAGGTACAAAAAAGATTTACGAGGATGATACCAGAACTGAGAGGTTATAATTATCAGGAAAGATTGAACAGACTGGGGCTCTTTTCTCTAGAAAAGAGAAGACTGAGGGGTCTTTAAGATTATGAAAGGTTTGATAGGGTAGACGTAGAGAAGATGTTTCCACTTGTGGGAGAGACCAGAACGAGGGGCCATAAATATAAGATGGTCACTAATAAATCCAATCGGGGAATTCAGGAGAAACTTCTTTCCCCAGAGAGTGGTGAGAATGTGGAACCCGCTCCCACAAGGAGTAGTTGAGGTGAATAGTGTAGATGGATTTAAGGGGAAGTTGGATAAACACATGAGGGAGAGAGGATTAGAAGGAGATGGTGAGAGGGTGAGATGGAGTAGGGAGGGAGGAGGGTCGTGTGGAGCATAAACACCAGCATGGAGCAGAGGGGCCGAATGGCCTTTTTCTGTGCTGTAAATTCGATGTAATTCTCTGTAAATACAGAAAGGGAGAATTGGAATGAACCAGAATCAGAGAATCAGAGATAAAGAGAGCAAAATAGAGTGAGTGAGATATTCGAAATAGAAAAGCAGGACGAGATTGAGAAACCGAGGAACAGAAAGTGAGAAATTAAATAAAAGACAAGAAAGATCTCCCAATGTCTCGATTATACCCAAAAGGTTTCTAAGTGTAATATTTAGACCTGAACGACTGTCCCAACAAAATGGAATGAGTGAGTAACCGAGCGAGGAGAGTGGGAGGGACAGTTTCTGGAGATGAATCACATCCCTCACTCTGTCAGGTGCCCTGTCTGGGGGAATGATGTCAGTGGAGTCTCATTCCCTGCCTGACTCCCGAGGGTATAAAACACCTGTAACTGGGCTCAGAGGGAGAGCAGAGAGAGCGAGAGAGAGAGAGAACTCAGGGCTCAGAGAAACGGAGAGAGCGAAGGAGAGACACACACACACAGAGAGAGAGAGAGAATCGGACGACAAGCGAGAGAAGACAAAGGAAGAGGTAATGAACGGGGAGAGAGACTGGGCTCAAACTTTAACTCTCGGAGTTAACTCTGAGACAAGTTTCTCTGAGATGCCCCCGGGCCAGATTTGTGTCAAAACTTTCTTGTCAGTTTGGGAGTCCCGGCTTCTTAAAAGGGATTTCCTGAACTCCCGATATCTCACCCGAAACTATTTTTAAAGGCTTGTCGTTCGTGAAACGGTGAGAGAGGGGGCTTTTAAAACGGATTGCGATGGGGTGGGATTTTTTAAACTTGCGGTGAGGGGTTTTGATTCGGGGGGCAAAGAAACGAGGGACTGAAATCGGGGGCCTCTCGATTATCACATCCCGAGGAGGGGGAGAGGGAGAGAGAGAGAGAGAGTCTCTCTGAATTTAGTCTGATGGAGGAGAGTTGTTTTTATAAGACTCGGGGCTGGTCAGTCGAATTATTAACGGAGGGAGAAAGGGTTTGTAGGATTGGTGGTTAGAGGGACCGTTCGCAAAGGCTTAAGAATCGGCTTTGTTTAACACGGAATAACCTTGACTCGATTCCGATCGGTCAGCGTCCGGGTGACCGATGGTGATATTGGGGCGTGGGGAGGGGGGTAGAAGGCGGAAAGAGAGAGGGAGAAAGAGAGAGGGAGAAATTGAGTGGGATATAGAGAGCCTGGAATAGAGAACGTGCTGAATAGAATGGGAGAAATAGGCTGATTAATAAAGAGGACACAACAGGGGAAGTGGGAAGCGGAGAGAGAAACAGGGAGAGAGAAACAGAGAGCGTGCAATAGAGAAAGTGAGAAGCAGAGAAAGTGAGAGTTAGAAAGAGAGAAATCGAGTGAGAAACAGAGAGTATGCAATGGAGAGAGTGAGAAGTAGAGTGAGAAACAGGGAGAGAGAAACAGAGAGCGTGCAATAGAGAGAGTGAGAAATAGAGTGAGAAATAGAGAGAGAGAAATAGAGAGTATACAATAGAGAGAGTGAGAAATAGAGTGAGAAATAGAGAGTGAGAAATAGAGAGCATGCAATAGAGAGAGTGAGAAATAGAGTGAGAAATAGAGAGTATACAATAGAGAGAGTGAGAAATAGAGTGAGAAATAGAGTAAGAAATAGAGAGTGAGAAATAGAGAGTATGCAATAGAGAGAGTGAGAAATAGAGAGTGAGAAATAGAGAGTATACAATAGAGAGAGTGAGAAATAGAGAGAGAAATAGAGAGTGAGAAATAGAGAGTATACAATAGAGAGAGTGAGAAATAGAGTGAGAAATAGAGAGTATACAATAGAGAGAGTGAGAAATAGAGAGAGAAATAGAGAGTGAGAAATAGAGAGTATACAATAGAGAGAGTGAGAATTAGAGTGAGAAATAGAGAGTGAGAAATAGAGAGTATGCAATAGAGAGAGTGAGAAATAGAGAGTGAGAAATAGAGAGTATACAATAGAGAGAGTGAGAAATAGAGAGAGAAATAGAGAGTGAGAAATAGAGAGTATGCAATAGAGAGAGTGAGAAATAGAGGGTGAGAAATAGAGAGTATACAATAGAGAGAGTGAGAAATAGAGAGAGAAATAGAGAGTGAGAAATAGAGAGCATGCAATAGAGAGAGTGAGGAATAGAGAGAGAAATCGAGTGAGAAACAGAGAGTATACAATAGAGAGAGTGAGAAATAGAAGGTGAGAAATAGAGAGTGTACAATATAGAGAGTGAGAAATAGAGAGAGATGTAAAGAGTGAGAAATTGAGAGTATACAATAGAGAGAGTGAGAAATAGAGTGAGAAATAGAGTATACAATAGAGAGAGTGAGAAATAGAGAGAGAAATAGAGAGTGAGATATAGAGAGTATACAATAGAGAGAGTAGGAAATAGAGAGAGATGTAATGAGTGAGAAATAGAGAGTATACAATAGAGAGAGAGAGAAATAGAGAGTGAGAAACAGAGAGTATACAATAGAGAGAGTAGGAAATAGAGAGAGATGTAAAGAGTGAGAAATAGAGAAAGTGAGAAGCAGAGAAAGTGAGAATTAGAAAGAGAGAAATCAAGTGAGAAACAGAGAGTATACAATAGAGAGAGTGGGAAATAGAGTGAGAAATAAAGGGTGAGAAATTGAGAGTATACAATAGAGAGAGTGAGAAATAGAGTGAGAAATAGAGGGTGAGAAATAGAGTATACAATAGAGAAAGTGAGAAATCGAGTGAGAAATAGAGAGCATACAATAGAGAGAGTGAGAAATCGAGTGAGAAATAGAGGGTGAGAAATAGAGAGTATACAATAGAGAGAGTGAGAAATAGAGAGTATACAATAGAGAGAGTGAGAAATGGAGTGAGAAATAGAGAGTATACAATAGAGAGAGTGAGAAATCGAGTGAGAAATAGAGAGTATACAATAGAGAGAGTGAGAAATCGAGTGAGAAATAGAGAGTGAGAAATACAGAGTATACAATAGAGAGAGTGAGAAATAGAGTGAGAAATAGAGAGTATGCAATAGAGAGAGTGAGAAATAGAGTGAGAAATAGAGAGTGAGAAATAGAGAGCATGCAATAGACAAAGTGAGAAATAGAGTGAGAAATCAAGTGAGAAATAGAGAGCATGCAATAGAGAGAGTGAGGAATAGAGAGAGAAATTGAGAGTGAGAAATAGAGAGCATGCAATAGAGAGAGTGAGAAATCGAGTGAGAAATAGAGAGCATGCAATTGAGAGAGTGAGAAATAGAGAAAGTGAGAAGTTGAGAGTGAGACGTAGAGTGTGTGTGAGAAGTAGAGAGTGTGTGAGAAGTAGAGATTGTGAGAAGTAGAGAGAAACAAACTGAGAAATGGAGTGAGACACAGAGAAAGCAGGAAGGGGGAGGGAGTGGAAGAGGTTGGTCTTTAACCAGTTGACATGAGATGGTCAGGAGCGAATTCCTTCACCGTTCCCTCCCTCGTATCCGCCCCCCTCCCCACCAGCCGTTCCCAGCTCCTGATGATCTAACCAGGAATCTCTTTCCTTCCCACTTCCAGGTGTTACGTTGAGTCGGAATGGCATCTACCGGTCTCCAGATCCTGGGCTTGGCCCTGTCGGTCGTGGGCTGGCTGGGCGCCATCGTCTCCTGCGCCCTGCCCATGTGGAAAGTCACGGCCTTCATCGGCACCAACATCGTGGTGGCCCAGACCATCTGGGAGGGCCTCTGGATGAACTGCATCGTCCAGAGCACGGGCCAGATGCAGTGCAAGGTCTACGACTCGTTGCTGGCCCTTCCCCAGGACCTCCAGGCCGCTCGGGCCCTGACCGTGGTCAGCGTGGTGGTGGGCGTGTTGGGCATCTTCGTTGGCATTGTCGGAGCCAAGTGCACCAACTGCCTGAAGGACGAGACGGTCAAAGCCAAGGTGGCCGTGACCTCTGGGGCGACCTTTGCCCTGGCCGGATTGCTGGTCCTAGTCCCGGCTGCCTGGTCAGCCAACACCGTCATCAAGGACTTTTACAACCCGCTGGTGACCGAGGCCCAGAAGAGGGAGCTGGGGGCGGCCATTTACATCGCCTTCGCTACGGCGGGCCTCCTCATTCTGGGAGGGGCCCTGCTCTGCTGCTCCTGCCCCAAGGAGGAGCCCAACCACAGGGTCAAGTACAAGACCGGGAACACCACCTCCGGCAAGTCCAACGCCAACTACGTCTGAGGTGGGTCAGAACGGCCAAACCCCTCCTCCCCCACCCCGAACTCCGAACATCTTGGCCGACCCTCGCTCCCCCGTCTGGGGAGACAACGAGACCCCACCCCCCGACCGACGGTGGCTGGGGGGGCGGGGTGGGCATAGCCTAGAAGGACAAGAACTCTGAGATGTTTGCAAAGCTCCGAGGATCGTCAATCGGGCTTGAGGGGAACCCCGCATGGAGTCTCGTCCCTCTTCCCCCCCCTTTATTCGATACACCGATACTCAGCCGCTAACTGGAGTCAGACACCGACCTCCCGGACGCCCCACGCTCACGGAGGGGTGGGGGGGGAAGAGGGACGAGACTCCCTCGCTCTCGTTGGGTGAGCCGCACGTACCCTCTGTGGAACTGCTCGCACCGTTGGTCCAGGGACAATTCAGTATGGAGTCCCGTTCATTTCATTTGTACTGTTTCCGCCTTCTGTCTGAAGGATTTTAAGTGTTCTCGCTCGATGCAACTGATGGTCCAGTTGATCAGCCTCGTCGTGTGAAAATTGTTTTTAATAAAATGTCGCTTTGGTTGAAAAAATTGTTTGATCTGATGTTTCACGTGAGAATCATTACGACCATGTAAGCTGAATGTGTCTCTCCCAATCACTCTGTGTCTCTCGCTCACCCTTTCACTCTCTGGCCTCCTCTATCTCTCTCTGTCTCACGCTCTCTCTCTCTCTCTCTCTTTCTCTGCCCCCCCTTAGCTCTGTGTCTCTCTGCCTCACTCTGACCCTCTCCGCTCTCTCGATAGCTCTGTCGTTCTAGGAACATAGGAACAGGAGGAGGCCATTCAGCCCCTCGAGCCTGCTCCGCCATTTGATAAGATCATGGCTGATCTGTGATCTCACTCCATATACCTGCCTTTGGCCCATATCCCTTAATCCCTTTGGTTGCCAAAAAGCCTATCGATCTCCGATTTAAATTTAGCAATTGAGCTCGTATCAATTGCCGTTTGCTGAAGAGAGTTCCAAACTTCTACCACCCTTTGTGTGTAGAAATGTTTTCTAATCTCGCTCCTGAAAGGCCTGGCTCTAATTTTTAGACTGTGCCCCCTACTCCTAGAATCCCCAACCAGCGGAAATAGTTTCTCTCTATCCACCCTATCCGTTCCCCTTAATATCTTATAAACTTCGATCAGATCACCCCTTAACCTTCGAAACTCCAGAGAATACAACCCCAATTTGTGTAATCTCTCCTCGTAACTTAACCCTTGAAGTCCGGGTATCATTCCAGTAAACCTACGCTGCACTCCCTCCAAGGCCAATATGTCCTTCCGAAGGTGCGGTGCCCAGAACTGCTCACAATACTCCAGGTGCGGTCTAACCAGGGTTTTGTATAGCTGCAGCATAACTTCTGCCCCCTTGTACTCTAGTCCTCTAGATACAAAGGCCAGCGATCCATTAGCCTTATTGATTATTTTCTGCACCTGATCATGACACTTCAATGATCGATGGACCTGAACCCCTAAGTCCCTTTGGACAGCCACTGTTTTTAACTTTTTACCATTTAAAAAGTACCCTGTTCTATCCTTTATTGATCCAAAGTGGATGACCTCACATTTGTCTACGTTGAATTCCATTTGCCACAGTTTTGCCCATTCACCTAATCTATCAATATCGCTTTGTAATTTTATGTTTTCGTCTACACTGCTCTCGCTCTCCTGGCCGGCCGCCCATCTTCCAGTCTCTGCAAGCTTGCACCAATCCGAAAATCCTGCTGACCGCCCCACACCCCCGTATCCTAACTTGCACCAGATCCCGTTCACCCATCACCCACTCTGTGCTCGCTGGACCGACATTGGCTCCCAGTCTTGGAATGCCTCGATTTTAAAGTTCTCATCCCTGTGTTCCAATCCCTCCACGGCCCCTCGTCCCCCTCCTTATCTCTGTAACCTCCTCCACAACCCTCCGAGATCTCTGCGCTCCTCCAATTCTGGCCTCTTGTCCATCTCCCCGTTCCCATCGCTCCACCATTGGCGGCCGTGCCTTCAGCTGCCTGGGCCCTAAGCTCTGGAATTCCCTCCCTAAACCCTCTCCACCTCTCTCTCCTCCTTTAAGACGCTCCTTAAAATCTACCTTTCTTTTTATTCGTCCATGGGATGTGGGCGTCGCTGGCGAGGCCGGCATTTATTGCCCATCCCTAATTGCCCCTTGAGAAGGTGGTGGTGAGCCGCCTTCTTGAACCGCTGCAGTCCGTGTGGTGAAGGTTCTCCCACAGTGCTGTTAGGAAGGGAGTTCCAGGATTTTGACCCAGCGACGATGAAGGAACGGCCGATATATTTCCAAGTCGGGATGGTGTGTGACTCGGAGGGGAACGTGCAGGTGGTGTTGTTCCCATGTGCCTGCTGCTCTTGTCCTTCTAGGTGGTAGAGGTCGTGGGTTTGGGAGGTGCTGTCGAAGAAGCCTTGGCGAGTTGCTGCAGTGCATCCTGTGGATGGTCCACACTGCAGCCACGGTGCGCCGGTGGTGAAGGGAGTGAATGTTTAGGGTGGTGGATGGGGTGCCAATCAAGCGGGCTGCTTTGTCCTGGATGGTGTCGAGCTTCTTGAGTGTTGTTGGAGCTGCACTCATCCAGGCAAGTGGAGAGTATTCCATCACACTCCTGACTTGTGCCTTGTAGATGGTGGAAAGGCTTTGGGGAGTCAGGAGGTGAGTCACTCGCCGCAGAATACCCAGCCTCTGACCTGCTCTTGTAGCCACAGTATTTATATGGCTGGTCCAGTTAAGTTTCTGGTCAATGGTGACCCCCAGGATGTTGATGGTGGGGGATTCGGCGATGGTAATGCCGTTGAATGTCAAGGGGAGGTGGTTAGACTCTCTCTTGTTGGAGATGGTCATTGCCTGGCACTTGTCTGGCGCCAATCAGCCCAAGCCTGGATGTTGTCCAGGTCCTTATATCTCCTTGGTGCTTGGGGTTAAATTTTGTTTGATAATCGCTCCTGTGAAGCGTCTTGGGACATTTCACTCCATTAAAGGCACTGTTTTAATGGAAATTGTTGGTGTCTCTCTCTGTGTCTCTCTCAATATATCTATATATCTCTGTCTCTCTCTGTCTCTTTCTCTCTCTCTCTTTACACATGCACCCACACTCAGACGCAAAGGAACACATACACAGACAAACACGCACACACAGAGACGCACAAACACAGACGCAAAAACACATATACTTACCAGGGAACTCTGAACAGGCTTGGGCTCTTTTCTCGAGAAAAGAGAAGACTGAGGGGTGACCTGATCGAGGTCTTTAAGATTATGAAAGGGTTCGATAGGGTAGACGGAGAGATGTTTCCACTTGTGGGGGAGACCAGAACTCGGGGGCCATAAATATAAGATAGTCACTAATAAATCCAATAGGGGAATTCAGGAGAAACTTCTTTCCCCAGAGAGTGGTGAGAATGTGGAAATCTCTCCCACAAGGTGTAGTTGAGGTGAATAGTGTAGATGGATTTAAGGGGAAGCTGGATAAACACATGAGGGAGAGAGGAATAGAAGGAGATGGTGAGAGGGTGAGATGGAGTAGGGAGGGAGGAGGCTCGTGTGGAGCATAAACACCAGCATGGAGCAGAGGGGCCG
>NW_027140030.1:0-5000 GCF_035084215.1 Heptranchias perlo | reverse complement strand
ATGGGGAGAGCACGGGCAGTGGGATTAGTTTGGATTGATACAGGCTATGGGGAGAGCACGGGGCAGTGGGATTAGTTTGGGGATTGATACAGGGCTATGGGAGAGAGCGGGGCAGTGGGATTAGTTTGGGGATTGATACAGGGCTATGGGGAGAGAGCGGGACAGTGGGATTAGTTTGGGGATTGATTCAGGGCTATGGGAGAGAGTGGGGCAGTGGATTAGTTTGGGGATTGATACAGGACTATGGGGAGAGAGTGGGCAGTGGGATTAGTTTGGGGATCGATACAGGGCTATGGGGAGAGAGCGGGGCAGTGGGATTAGTTTGGGGATTGATACAGGGCTATGGGGAGAGAGCGGGGCAGTGGGATTAGTTTTGGGGATCGACACAGGGCTATGGGAGAGAGCGGGGCAGTGGGATTAGTTTGGGATCGACACAGGGCTATGGGGAGAGAGCGGGGCAGTGGGATTAGTTTGGGGATCGACACAGGGCTATGGGGAGAGAGCGGGGCAGTGGATTAGTTTGGGGATCGACACAGGGCTATGGGAGAGAGCGGGGCAGTGGGATTAGTTTGGGGATCGACACAGGGCTACGGGGAGAGAGCGGGGCAGTGGGATTAGTTTGGGGAATTGTTCCAGCCAAAGAGCCAGCACGGACACGACGGGCCAAATGGCCTCCACGACATTTGGGGAGCAGTTGGGACAGTAAACAGACTGGAGACATCCTTTCAAGTGCAGATACACCATTTATTTGAGACAGTTATACAGAGAACATACACTACAAATTTGTAAAACAAACACATTATCTGGGTTACATATAAACACCACTTCCTGCGGGTCACACAATTCAACTTCCTGTGATGGCCAGGAGATAGGTTCACCTCCCACCCTCAAACACTCGAGGGAGAGCGTTTGATCGTCCAAAGGCCCTGCAAAGTTTGATGCGGCCTGTTTGCTATAACTGCAATCAAGGAACTTAGCTCCACGGCAACGAGAGAGTCAACTGAAGCTTCAGGGGACATGTTTGGCCAACGCAAGGGTAGATCTGGAGGCGGGGGGGGGCGGTTTTGGGGGGGCCGGGGGTGTGGCGGTCGAGCAGCATTGGATTTGAAGAGTAGACATCAGGAGAGCGAGCAGAGTCGGCAGCCTTAGCGACGGGGGAGAACACGGCCTGGAGAAAGACCAGGGCTTGCAGGCCGGATAAGTCCGAGGTACGAGGGGCGGGCGCCCACCGCCCTCTCTTCCCCCCCCCCCCCGCCCCGCCCCGCCCACACGCGGACGGGGAAGGGGCGGATGGTCATCGAAGTCCAGAGGTTCTGCCCCACCCCGGCTGGGGCGGGAGACGGGGAGGTGGGGGGTGGGGGGTGGCGGGGGGGGAAGAGAGGCTACGCGTAGGATCGGGGCGGGCCTGCCTTGAACTTGCCGGGTAGTTGGCCGCCTGCTTGGCGCAGGAGCAGCAGAGCAGGGCCCCGCCCAGGACGAAGAGTCCAGCGGCCGCAAAGGCGATGTAAATGGAAGCCCCCAGCTCCCTCTTCTGGGCCTCGGTCACCAGCGGGTTGTAAAAGTCCTTGATGATGTTGTTGGCTGACCAGGCAGCCGGGACTAGGACCAGCAATCCGGCCAGGACAAAGGTCACCCCGGAGGCCACGGCCACCTTGGCTTTGACCGTCTCGTCTTTCACGCAGTTGGTGCACTTGGCTCCGACAATGCCAACGAAGATGCCACACAGGCCCACCACCACGCTGACCACGGTCAGGGCCCGAGCGGCCTGGAGGTCCTGGGGAAGGGCCAGCAACGAGTCGTAGACCTTGCACTGCATCTGGCCCGTGCTCTGGACGATGCAGTTCATCCAGAGGCCCTCCCAGATGGTCTGGGCCACCACGATGTTGTGCCGATGAAGGCCGTGACTTTCCACAATGGGCAGGGCGCAGGAGATGATGGCGCCCAGCCAGCCCACGACCGACAGGGCCAAGCCCAGGATCTGGAGACCGGTAGATGCCATTCCGACTCAACGTAACACCTGCAACACACCAAAAGAAAGACCCCATTTAATTCACCAATTGATGAGGTCTCATTACGGCCAAATCCCACCCACCCACCCCCTGTGGGACTGAGCCCCACCCACATAGAGCAGGAAAGGCCCCAGCTGAGAAAGAAGGAAAGAAAGAGGGAAAGAGAGAAAGAGAGAGAGAAGAGAGAGAGAGAAAGAGAGAGGGAAAGAGAGAAAGAGAGAGGGAAAGAGAGAAAGATAAAGAAAGAGAGAAAGAGAGAGGGAGAGAGGGAGTGAAAGAGAAAGATAAAGAGAAAAAAGAGAAAGAAAGAGAGAGAAAAAGAGAGAAAGAAAGAGAGAAAGAGAGAGAGGGAGAGGGAGAAAGAGAGAGGGAGAGGGAGAAAGAGAGAGGGAAAGAAAGAGAGGGAAAGAGAGAGAAAGAAAGAGAGAGAAAAAGAGAGAAAGAAAGAGAGAAAGAGAGAGAGGGAGAGGGAGAAAGAGAGAGGGAGAGGGAGAAAGAGAGAGGGAAAGAAAGAGAGGGAAAGAGAGAGAAAGAAAGAGAGAGAGAAAAAGAGAGAGAAAGAAAGAGAGAGAGAGAGAAAGAGAAAAGAAAGAGGAAGAAAGAGAGAGAAAAAAGAAAGAGAGAAAGAAAGAGAGAAAGAGAGAGAGGGAGAGAGAGGGAGAAAGAGAGAGAGGGAGAAAGAGAGAGGGAGAAAGAGAGAGAGGGAGAAAGAGAGGGAGAGAAAGAAAGAAAGAGAGAGAGAAAGGAAGAAAGAGAGAAAGAGAGAGAGAAAAAGAGAACGAAAGAGTGAAAGAAAGAGAGAAAGAGAGAAAGAAAAAGAGAGAAAGAAAGAAAGCAAGAAAGAGAGAGAGAGAAAGAGAGAAAGAACGAACAGATAAGAGGTCCCACGGCCACGATTGGAAGAAGAGCAGGGGGAGTTCTCCCCGGTGTCCTGGTCCCCGATATTCATCCCTCGAAACAAGATCACCAAACAAAATAACAGATGATCTGGTTGGAATCACACCACTGTTTGTGGGATCTTGCTGTGCGCCGATTCAGCTGCCGCGTTTCCCACATCGCGACAGCGGCCAGGCTTCCGAGAAAGAAAAAAAAAAGCCCTCCTTTGGCTTGTGAGGCTCTTCGGGGCGTCCTGAAAAGGGGTTGGAGGGACGGGCGATCCCTCGCCCTTCGGTTCCCCTCAATGCCTCACCCAACGCCGACCTACCGACCTCAGTCTCGGGGATCGAGGGGAAGAGGGGGGAGGGAGATTGAGGAGTGAGAAGGAAGAGAAAGGTTTTTACCTGCGGTAACTTCTCCGAGGTGAGTTTGAGAACTCGATTGGGCTGTCTGTGTCTCTCTCTCTCTCTCTCTCTCTGTCTCTGTCCTCTCTGTCTCTGTACCCGTCCCAATTTGCCAGCGATCACCCGTTGAGGGCTACTTTATACCCCGAACCCTGTGGGCGGCTCCCTCCAGTCACCGCCGCTCCTTAAATGGGACTCAAATCCGGTGCTGGCTCACGCCCGGGGTGGGGCGGAGAGCTCGTCCCGCGTCCCCGTCTGGGCTGCGGTCAACGTGCGACCCAGTCAGCCTGGACTCGAAATAACACCAAGGGAATAATTAGCAGGTGAATTAGGAATCACATACCTGAGAGGGACGCAGAGGCAGAGAGCGCAGAGCAGGCCCCCCGGGGAGCTTCGAGTCGATTACTCCACCCCAGCCGTGGTTTGATAATAACCTTTAAACGGTTTGTCTGGCATCATCGCATTTTAGTTTTCTGATCCTCAGATCGAGTGTCACCGCAGTAAACACGTCTAATCCGCCCTCCATCTCTCTCCCAGAGATTCTCGGCCACAGATGGCAGCTAGTCACCTGGGAGGGGAGGTGTGGGGAGCCTGTCTCTGTCTCTCTCTCTCTCTCTCTGTTTCCGTCTCCCTGTCACTTCCTCGCTCCCTCTCTCTCTCTCTGTGTGTGTGTCTCTCTCTCTCCGTCTCACCCTGTCGTTGTCTCTATCTCTGCCTGCCTCTCACTCTGTCTCTGTCTCTCTCCGTGTCTCCCGTCTCTCTGTCTCTCTCTCTCCGTCTCACCCTGTCGTTGTCTCTGTCTCTGCCTGCCTCTCACTTTGCCTGTCTCTGTCTCTTTCTCTCTTTCTCTCTCTGTCTCTCTCTTTCTCTCTCTCTCTCTGCCTCTCTCTCTCCCCCTCTCACTCTGCCTGTCTCTGTCTCTTTCTCTCTTTCTCTCTCTGTCTCTCTCGTTCTCTCTCCCTCTGTATCTCTCTCTCTCTGCCGCTCTCTCTCTCTCTCTTTCTCTCTCTCTTTCTCTCTCTCTCTCTCTCTCCCTCTCACTCTGCCTGTCTGTCTCTCTCTTTCTCTCTCTCTCTCTCTCCCTCTCACTCTGCCTGTCTGTCTCTCTCTTTCTCTCTCTCTCTCTCTCTCCCTCTCACTCTGCCTGTCTCTGTCTCTCTCTTTCGCTGTCTCTCTCTCTCTCACTTTCTGCCCCTCTCTCTCTCTCGCTCTCTGTCAGCCTCTCACTCTGCCTGTCTCTGTTTCTCTCTTTCTCTCTGTGTGTCTCTCTCTGTCTCTCTTTTTCTTTCTCTCTCTCTCTGCCTCTCTCTCTGCCTGTCTCTGTTTCTCTCTTTCTCTGTGTGTGTGTCTCTCTCTGTCTCTGTTCTTCTCTCTCTCTCTCTCTCTCTCTATCTCACTCTGTCTCTGCCTGCCTCTCACTCTGCCTGTCTCTGTTACTCTGTGTGTGTGTCTCTCACTCTTTGTCTCTCCCTCTCTCTCTCTTTCTCTCTCTCTCTCTCTCTCTGTCTCTCTCTCTGCCGCTCTCTCTCTCTCTCCGTCTCACTCTGTCATTGTCTCTGTCTGCCTGTCTCTGTCTCTTTTTTTCTCTCTCTGTCTCTCTCTCTCCCGTCTCGCTCTCCATCTCTCTCTCTCTCTCTCCGTTTTGCTCTCCATCTCTCTCTCTCTCCCGTCTCACTCTCCATCTTTCTCTCTGTCTCTCTCCCTGCCTCAA
>NW_027140029.1:0-67711 GCF_035084215.1 Heptranchias perlo | reverse complement strand
TCCGCCCTCTCTCTCTCTCTCTATCTCCCCCGCCCTCTCTCTCTCTCTCTCTCTATCCCCCCGCCCTCTCTCTCTCCCTCTATTCCCACCGCCCTCTCTCTCTCGTCTATCCCCCCGCCCTCGTCTCTCTCTCTCTCTCTATCCCCCACGCCCTCTCTCTCTCCCTCTATTCCCACCGCCCTCTCTCTCTCTCTATTCCCCACCGCCCTCGTCTCTCTCTCTATCCCCCCGCCCTCTCTCTCTCTCTCTATCCCCCCCGCCCTCTCTCTCTCTCTCTCTATCCCCCCGCCCCGCCCTCTCTCCTCTCTTCTCTCTCTCTCTAGTCCCCCGCCCTCTCTCTCTCTCTCATTCCCCCCCGCCCTCTCTCTCTCTCTCTCTCTCTATTCCCCCCCGCCCTCTCTCTCTCTCTCTCTATCTCCCCCGCCCTCTCTCTCTCCTCTCTATCCCCCCGCCCTCTCTCTCTCTCTCTATCCCCCCGCCCTCTCTCTCTCTCTCTCTATTCCCCCCCGCTCTCTCTCTCTCTATCTCCCCCGCCCTCTCTCTCTCTCTCTCTATCCCCCCGCCCTCTCTCTCTCTCTCTCTCTCTCTATCCCCCCGCCCTCTCTCTCTCTCTCTCTCTATCCCCCCCGCCCTCTCTCTCTCTCTCTCTCTCTATCCCCCGCCCTCTCTCTCTCTCTCCATCCGCCCCGCCCTCTCCTTCTCTCTCTCTCTATTCCCCCCCGCCCTCTCTCTCTCTCTCTCTATCTCCCCCGCCCTCTCTCTCTCTCTCTCTATCCCCCCCGCCCTCTCTCTCTCTCTATCCCCCCCGCCCTCTCTCTCTCTCTCTCTATCCCCCCGCCCTCTCTCTCTCTCTCTCTATCATGCCCGCCCTCTCTCTCTCTCTCTCTCTATCCCCCCGCCCCTCTCTCTCTCTCTCTCTATCCCCCCCGCCTCTCTCTCTCTCTCTATCCCCCCCCCGCCCTCTCTCTCTCTCCTCTCTCTATCATCCCCCCGCCCTCTCTCTCTCTCTCTCTCTATCCCCCCCGCCCTCTCTCTCTCTCTCTCTCTATCCCCCCCGCCCTCTCTCTCTCTCTCTCTATCATGCCCGCCCTCTCTCTCTCTCTCTCTCTATCCCCCCCGCCCTCTCTCTCTCTCTCTCTCTATCCCCCCGCCCCTCCTCTCTCTCTCTCTATCCCCCCGCCCCTCTCTCTCTCTCTCTCTCTCCCCCCGCCCTCTCTCTCTCTCTCTATCCCCCCGCCCTCTCTCTCTCTCTATCCCCCCGCCCCTCTCTCTCTCTCTCTCTCTATCCCCCCGCCCTCTCTCTCTCTCTCTCTCTATCCCCCCGCCCTCTCTCTCTCTCTCTCTCTCATCCCCCGCCCTCTCCTCTCTCTCTCTCTATCCCCCCGCCCTCTCTCTCTCTCTCTCTCTATCCCCCCCGCCCCTCTCTCTCTCTCTCTCTCTCTATCCCCCCGCCCTCTCTCTCTCTCTCTCTCTATCCCCCCCGCCCTCTCTCTCTCTCTCTCTCTATCCCCCCGCCCTCTCTCTCTCTCTCTCTATCCCCCCGCCCTCTCTCTCTCTCTCTATCCCCCCGCCCTCTCTCTCTCTCTCTCTCTCTATCCCCCCGCCCTCTCTCTCTCTCTCTCTCTATCCCCCCGCCCTCTCTCTCTCTCCTCTCTCTATCCCCCCCGCCCTCTCTCTCTCTCTCTCTCTATCCCCCCGCCCTCTCTCTCTCTCTCTCTATCCCCCCCGCCCTCTCTCTCTCTCTCTCTCTCTATCCCCCCGCCCTCTCTCTCTCTCTCTATCCCCCGCCCTCTCTCTCTCTCTCTCTCTATCCCCCCGCCCTCTCTCTCTCTCTCTCTCTATCCCCCCGCCCTCCTCTCTCTCTATCCCCCCGCCCTCTCTCTCTCTCTCTCTCTATCCCCCCGCCCTCTCTCTCTCTCTCTCTCTCTATCCCCCCGCCCTCTCTCTCTCTCTCTCTCTATCCCCCCGCCCTCTCTCTCTCTCTCTCTCTATCCCCCCGCCCTTCTCTCTCTCTCTCTCTATCCCCCCGCCCTCTCTCTCCTCTCTCTCTCTATCCCCCCGCCCTCTCTCTCTCTCTCTCTATCCCCCCGCCCCTCTCTCTCTCTCTCTCTATCCCCCGCCCTCTCTCTCTCTCTCTATCCCCCGCCCTCTCTCTCTCTCTCTCTATCCCCCGCCCTCTCTCTCTCTCTCTATCCCCCCGCCCTCTCTCTCTCTCTCTCTCTATCCCCCCGCCCTCTCTCTCTCTCTCTCTCTATTCCCCCCGCCCTCTCTCTCTCTCTCTATCCCCCGCCCTCTCTCTCTCTCTCTATCCCCGCCCCTCTCTCTCTCTCTCTATCCCCCCGCCCTCTCTCTCTCTCTCTATCCCCCCCGCCCTCTCTCTCTCTCTGTCCCCCCGCCCTCTCTCTCTCTGTCCCCCCCGCCCTCTCTCTCTCTCTGTCCCCCCGCCCTCTCTCTCTCTCTCTATCCCCCCCGCCCTCTCTCTCTCTCTCTCTATCCCCCGCCCTCTCTCTCTCTCTCTCTCTATTCCCCCCGCCCTCTCTCTCTCTCTCTCTCTATTCCCCCCGCCCTCTCTCTCTCTCTCTCTATCCCCCCGCCCTCTCTCTCTCTCTCTATCCCCCCGCCCTCTCTCTCTCTCTCTCTCTATCCCCCCGCCCTCTCTCTCTCTCTCTCTCTATCCCCCCGCCCTCTCTCTCTCTCTGTCCCCCCGCCCTCTCTCTCTCTCTCTGTCCCCCCGCCCTCTCTCTCTCTCTCTCTATCCCCCCGCCCCTCTCTCTCTCTCTCTCTCTATCCCCCCCGCCATCTCTCTCTCTCTGTCCCCCCGCCCTCTCTCTCTCTCTCTGTCCCCCCGCCTCTCTCTCTCTCTCTCTATCCCCCGCCCTCTCTCTCTCTCTATCCCCCCGCCCTCACTCTCTCTCTCTCTCTCTGTCCCCCCGCCCTCTCTCTCTCTCTATCCCCCCGCCCCTCTCTCTCTCTCTGTCCCCCCCGCCGACTCTCTCTCTCTGTCCCCCCGCCCTCACTCTCTCTCTATCCCCCCCCGCCCTCTCTCTCTCCCACTCTCTCTCTATCCCCCCCGCCCTCTCTCTCTCTCTCTCTCTATCCCCCCGCCCTCTCTCTCTCTCTCTGTCCCCCCGCCCTCTCTCTCTCTCTCTCTATCCCCCCGCCCTCTCTCTCTCTCTATCCCCCGCCCTCACTCTCTCTCTCTGTCCCCCCGCCCTCTCTCTCTCTCTATCCCCCCGCCCTCTCTCTCTCTCTGTCCCCCCGCCGACTCTCTCTCTCTGTCCCCCCGCCCTCTCTCTCTCTCTATCCCCCCGCCCTCTCTCTCTCTCTCTCTCTATTCCCCCGCCCTCTCTCTCTCTCTGTCCCCCCGCCCTCTCTCTCTCTCTATCCCCCCGCCCTCTCTCTCTCTCTCTCTCTCTCTATCCCCCCGCCCTCTCTCTCTCTCTCTCTCTATCCCCCCCGCCCTCTCTCTCTCTCTCTATCCCCCCGCCCTCTCTCTCTCTCTGTCCCCCCGCCCTCTCTCTCTCTCTCTCTCTCTATCCCCCCGCCCTCTCTCTCTCTCTCTCTCTATCCCCCCCGCCCTCTCTCTCTCTCTCTCTATTCCCCCCGCCCTCTCTCTCTCTCTCTCTATTCCCCCGCCCTCTCTCTCTCTCTCTCTATCCCCCGCCCCTCTCTCTCTCTCTCTCTCTATTCCCCCCGCCCTCTCTCTCTCTCTCTCTATCCCCCCCGCCCTCTCTCTCTCTCTGTCCCCCCGCCCTCTCTCTCTCTGTCCCCCCGCCCTCTCTCTCTCTCTCTCTCTCTCTATCCCCCCGCCCTCTCTCTCTCTCTCTGTCCCCCCGCCCTCACTCTCTCTCTCTCTCTCTATCCCCCCCGCCCTCTCTCTCTCTCTCTCTCTATCCCCCCCGCCCTCTCTCTCTCTCTCTATCCCCCGCCCTCTCTCTCTCTCTCTCTCTATCCCCCCGCCCCTCTCTCTCTCTCTCTGTCCCCCCGCCCTCTCTCTCTCTCTCTCTCTCTATCCCCCCGCCCTCTCTCCCTCTCTCTCTCTATCCCCCCGCCCTCTCTCTCTCTCTCTATCCCCCCGCCCTCTCTCTCTCTCTCTCTATTCCCCCCGCCCTCTCTCTCTCTCTCTCTATCCCCCCCGCCCTCTCTCTCTCTCTCTATCCCCCGCCCCTCTCCTCTCTCTCTCTCTCTATCCCCCCGCCCTCTCTCCCTCTCTCTCTCTATCCCCCTGCCCTCTCTCTCTCTCTCTCTATTCCCCCCGCCCTCTCTCTCTCTCTCTCTATTCCCCCGCCCTCTCTCTCCCTCTCTCTCTCTATCCCCCTGCCCTCTCTCTCTCTCTGTCCCCCCGCCCTCTCTCTCTCTGTCCCCCCGCCCTCTCTCTCTCTCTCTCTCTCTCTATCCCCCCGCCCCTCTCTCTCTCTCTCTGTCCCCCGCCCCCTCACTCTCTCTCTCTCTCTATCCCCCCCGCCCTCTCTCTCTCTCTCTCTCTATCCCCCCCGCCCTCTCTCTCTCTCTCTATCCCCCGCCCTCTCTCTCTCTCTCTCTCTATCCCCCCGCCCTCTCTCTCTCTCTCTGTCCCCCCGCCCTCACTCTCTCTCTCTCTCTCTATCCCCCCGCCCTCTCTCCCTCTCTCTCTCTATCCCCCCGCCCTCTCTCTCTCTCTCTATCCCCCCGCCCTCTCTCTCTCTCTCTCTATTCCCCCCGCCCTCTCTCTCTCTCTCTCTATCCCCCCCGCCCCTCTCTCTCTCTCTCTATCCCCCCGCCCTCTCTCTCTCTCTCTCTCTATCCCCCCGCCCTCTCTCCCTCTCTCTCTCTATCCCCCTGCCCTCTCTCTCTCTCTCTCTATTCCCCCGCCCTCTCTCTCTCTCTCTCTATCTCCCCCCGCCCTCTCTCTCTCCCCTCTCTATCCCCCCGCCCTCTCTCTCTCTCTCTCTCTATTCCCCCGCCCTCTCTCTCTCTCTCCTCTCTCTATCCCCCCGCCCTCTCTCTCTCTCTCCATCCCCCCGCCCTCTCTCTCTCTCTCCATCCCCCCGCCCTCTCTCTCTCTCTTCTCCATCCCCCCGCCCTCTCTCTCTCTCTCTCTATCTCCCCCGCCCTCTCTCTCTCTCTCTCTCTATCCCCCCGCCCTCTCTCTCTCTCTCTCTCTCTATCCCCCCGCCCTCTCTCTCTCTCTCCATCCCCCCGCCCTCTCTCTCTCTCTCCATCCCCCCGCCCTCTCTCTCTCTCTCTCTATCCCCCCCGCCCCTCTCTCTCTCTATTCCCCCCCGCCCTCTCTCTCTCTCTCTCTCTCTATCCCCCCGCCCTCTCTCTCTCTCTCTATCCCCCGTCCTCTCTCTCTCTCTATCCCCCCGCCCTCTCTCTCTCTCTCTATCCCCCCGCCCCTCTCTCTCTCTATCCCCCCGCCCTCTCTCTCTCTCTCTCTATCCCCCCGCCCTCTCTCTCTCTCTCTCGATCCCCCCGCCCTCTCTCTCTCTCTCTATCCCCCGCCCTCTCTCTCTCTCTTCTCGATCCCCCCGCCCTCTCTCTCTCTCTCTCGATCCCCCCGCCCTCTCTCTCTCTCTCTCGATCCCCCCTGCCCTCTCTCTCTCTCGCTCTATCCCCCGCCCTCTCTCTCTCTATCCCCCCGCCCTCTCTCTCTCTCTCTCTCTATCCCCCCGCCCTCTCTCTCTCTCTCTCGATCCCCCCGCCCTCTCTCTCTCTCTCTCTATCCCCCCGCCCTCTCTCTCTCTCTCTCGATCCCCCCGCCCTCTCTCTCTCTCTCTCGATCCCCCCGCCCTCTCTCTCTCTCTCTATTCCCCCGCCCTCTCTCTCTCTCTCTCTATCCCCCCGCCCTCTCTCTCTCTCTATCCCCCCGCCCTCTCTCTCTCTCTCTCTATCCCCCCGCCCTCTCTCTCTCTCTCTCTATCCCCCGCCCTCTCTCTCTCTCTCTCGATCCCCCCGCCCTCTCTCTCTCTCTCTCGATCCCCCCGCCCTCTCTCTCTCTCTCTCTATCCCCCCGCCCTCTCTCTCTCTCTATCCCCCGCCCTCTCTCTCTCTCTCTCTTCCCCCCGCCCTCTCTCTCTCTCTCTCATCCCCCGCCCTCTCTCTCTCTCTATCCCCCCGCCCCTCTCTCTCTCTCTCTCTCTCTATCCCCCCGCCCTCTCTCTCTCTCTCTATTCCCCCCGCCCTCTCTCTCTCTCTCTCTATCCCCCGCCCTCTCTCTCTCTCTCTATCCCCCCCGCCCTCTCTCTCTCTCTCTCTCTCTATCCCCCCGCCCTCTCTCTCTCTCTCTCTCTATCCCCCCGCCCTCTCTCTCTCTCTATCCCCCCGCCCTCTCTCTCTCTCTCTCTATCCCCCCGCCCTCTCTCTCTCTCTATCCCCCCGCCCTCTCTCTCTCTCTCTCTCTCTCTATCCCCCCGCCCTCTCTCTCTCTCTCTCTCTATCCCCCCGCCTCTCTCTCTCTCTCTCTATCCCCCCGCCCTCTCTCTCTCTCTCTCTATCCCCCCGCCCTCTCTCTCTCTCTCTCTCTCTCTATCCCCCCGCCCTCTCTCTCTCTCTATCCCCCCGCCCTCTCTCTCTCTCTCTATCCCCCCGTCCTCTCTCTCTCTCTCTCTGTCCCCCGCCCTCTCTCTCTCTCTCTATCCCGCCCGCCCTCTCTCTCTCTCTATCCCCCCGCCCTCTCTCTCTCTCTCTATCCCCCCGCCCTCTCTCTCTCTCTCTCTCTATCCCCCCGCCCTCTCTCTCTCTCTCTCTATCATGCCCGCCCTCTCTCTCTCTCTCTCTCTCTATCCCCCCGCCCTCTCTCTCCCACTCTCTCTCTATCCCCCCGCCCTCTCTCTCTCTCTCTCTCTCTATCCCCCGCCCTCTCTCTCTCTCTCTATCCCCCCGCCCTCTCTCTCTCTCTCTCTCTATCCCCCCGCCCTCTCTCTCTCTCTCTCTATCATGCCCGCCCTCTCTCTCTCTCTCTCTCTCTATCCCCCCGCCCTCTCTCTCCCACTCTCTCTCTGTCCCCCCCGCCCTCTCTCTCTCTCTCTCTATCCCCCCGCCCTCTCTCTCTCTCTCTCTCTCTATCCCCCCGCCCTCTCTCTCTCTCTATCCCCCCGCCCTCTCTCTCTCTCTCTATCCCCCCGTCCTCTCTCTCTCTCTCTCTGTCCCCCCGCCCTCTCTCTCTCTCTCTATCCCGCCCGCCCTCTCTCTCTCTCTATCCCCCCGCCCTCTCTCTCTCTCTCTATCCCCCCGCCCTCTCTCTCTCTCTCTCTCTATCCCCCCGCCCTCTCTCTCTCTCTCTCTATCATGCCCGCCCTCTCTCTCTCTCTCTCTCTCTATCCCCCCGCCCTCTCTCTCCCACTCTCTCTCTATCCCCCCGCCCTCTCTCTCTCTCTCTCTCTCTATCCCCCCGCCCTCTCTCTCTCTCTCTATCCCCCCGCCCTCTCTCTCTCTCTCTCTCTATCCCCCCGCCCTCTCTCTCTCTCTCTCTATCATGCCCGCCCTCTCTCTCTCTCTCTCTCTCTATCCCCCCGCCCTCTCTCTCCCACTCTCTCTCTGTCCCCCCCGCCCTCTCTCTCTCTCTCTATCCCCCCGCCCTCTCTCTCTCTCTATCCCCCGCCCCCTCTCTCTCTCTCTCTCTATTCCCCCCGCCCTCTCTCTCTCTCTCTCTCTCTATCCCCCCGCCCTCTCTCTCTCTCTCTCTCTATCCCCCCGCCCTCTCTCTCTCTCTCTCCATCCCCCCGCCCTCTCTCTCTCTCTCTCCATCCCCCCGCCCTCTCTCTCTCTCTCTCTATCCCCCCGCCCTCTCTCTCTCTCTCTATTCCCCCCGCCCTCTCTCTCTCTCTCTCTCTCTCTATCCCCCCGCCCTCTCTCTCTCTCTCTCTCTCTATCCCCCCGCCCTCTCTCTCTCTCTCTCTCTATCCCCCCGCCCTCTCTCTCTCTCTATCCCCCCGCCCTCTCTCTCTCTCTCTATCCCCCCGCCTCCTCTCTCTCTCTATCCCCCCGCCCTCTCTCTCTCTCTCTCTATCCCCCGCCCTCTCTCTCTCTCTATCCCCCCGCCCTCTCTCTCTCTCTATCCCCCCGCCCTCTCTCTCTCTCTCTCTATCCCCCCGCCCTCTCTCTCTCTATTCCCCCCGCCCTCTCTCTCTCTCTCTCTATCCCCCCGCCCTCTCTCTCTCTCTCTATCCCCCCGCCCTCTCTCTCTCTCTCTCTCTATCCCCCCGCCCTCTCTCTCTCTCTCTCTCTCTCTATCCCCCCGCCCTCTCTCTCTCTCTCTCTATCCCCCCGCCCTCTCTCTCTCTCTATCCCCCCGCCCTCTCTCTCTCTCTCTATCCCCCCGTCCTCTCTCTCTCTATCCCCCCGCCCTCTCTCTCTCTCTCTCTATCCCCCCCGCCCTCTCTCTCTCTCTATCCCCCGCCCTCTCTCTCTCTCTATCCCCCCGCCCTCTCTCTCTCTCTCTCTATCCCCCCGCCCTCTCTCTCTCTCTATCCCCCCGCCCTCTCTCTCTCTCTCTATCCCCCGTCCTCTCTCTCTCTATCCCCCCGCCCTCTCTCTCTCTCTCTCTATCCCCCCGCCCTCTCTCTCTCTCTATCCCCCCGCCCTCTCTCTCTCTCTATCCCCCGCCCTCTCTCTCTCTCTCTCTATCCCCCCCGCCCTCTCTCTCTCTATTCCCCCGCCCTCTCTCTCTCTCTCTCTCTATCCCCCCCGCCCTCTCTCTCTCTATTCCCCCCGCCCTCTCTCTCTCTCTCTCTATCATGCCCGCCCTCTCTCTCTCTCTCTCTCTATCCCCCCGCCCTCTCTCTCTCTCTCTCTATCATGCCCGCCCTCTCTCTCTCTCTCTCTATCCCCCCGCCCTCTCTCTCTCTCTCTCTCTCTATTCCCCCGCCCTCTCTCTCCCACTCTCTCTCTATCCCCCCCGCCCTCTCTCTCTCTCTCTATCCCCCCGCCCTCTCTCTCTCTCTATCCCCCCGCCCCCTCTCTCTCTCTCTCTCTATCCCCCCCGTCCTCTCTCTCTCTATCCCCCCGCCCTCTCTCTCTCTCTCTATCCCCCCGCCCTCTCTCTCTCTCTCTCTCTATCCCCCCGCCCTCTCTCTTTCTCGCTCTCTATTCCCCCCGCCCTCTCTCTCTCTCTCTCTCTATCCCCCCCGCCCTCTCTCTCTCTATCCCGCCCGCCCTCTCTCTCTCTCTATCCCCCCGCCCTCTCTCTCTCTCTCTCTATCCCCCCGCCCTCTCTCTCTCTCTCTCTCTCTCTCTCTATCATGCCCGCCCTCTCTCTCTCTCTCTCTCTATCCCCCCGCCCTCTCTCTCTCTCTCTCTATCCCCCCGCCCTCTCTCTCTCTCTCTCTATCCCCCCGCCCTCTCTCTCTCTCTCTCTATCCCCCCGCCCCCTCTCTCTCTCTCTCTCTCTATCCCCCCGCCCTCTCTCTCTCTCTCTCTATCCCCCGCCCTCTCTCTCTCTCTCTCTCTATCCCCCCGCCCTCTCTCTCTCTCTCTATTCCCCCCGCCCTCTCTCTCTCTCTCTCTCTATCCCCCCGCCCTCTCTCTCTCTCTCTCTCTATTCCCCCGCCCTCTCTCTCCCACTCTCTCTCTATCCCCCCCGCCCTCTCTCTCTCTCTCTCTATCCCCCCGCCCTCTCTCTCTCTCTCTCTATCCCCCCGCCCTCTCCCTCTCTCCCTCTATCCCCCCGCCCCCTCTCTCTCTCTCTCTCTCTATCCCCCCGCCCTCTCTCTCTCTCTCTATCCCCCCGCCCTCTCTCTCTCTCTCTCTCTATTCCCCCCGCCCTCTCTCTCTCTATTCCCCCCGCCCTCTCTCTCTCTATTCCCCCCGCCCTCTCTCTCTCTATTCCCCCCGCCCTCTCTCTCTCTCTCTCTATCTCCCCCCCCCCGCGCCCTCTCTCTTTCTCTCTGTCTGTCTGTCTGTCTCTCTCTCTCTCTCTATCCTCCCCTGCCCTTTCTCCATCTCTCTCTTTCAGGCCTCTCACCCTCTTAGACCTGGGGTTAACCCCCCCCCCAGACAGAGGGGTTAGGGGCTCCTCTCTCTGATGGATACTGGGTGGGTCAGACACTGACCTCTCACCCTCTGGGACCTGGGGTCAGTGGGTCAGACACTGACCTCTCACCCTCTGGGACCTGGGGGCAGTGGGTCAGACACTGACCTCTCCCCCTCTGGGACCTGGGGTCAGTGGGTCAGACACTGACCTCTCACCCTCTGGGACCTGGGGTCAGTGGGTCAGACACTGACCTCTCCCCCCCCTGGGAACTGGGGTCAGTGGGTCAGACACTGACCTCTCCCCCCCATGGGACCTGGGGTCAGTGGGTCAGACACTGACCTCTCCCCCCCCTGGGACCTGGGGTCAGTGGGTCAGACACTGACCTCTCCCCCTCTGGGACCTGGGGTCAGTGGGTCAGACACTGACCTCTCCCCCCCCTGGGAACTGGGGTCAGTGGGTCAGACACTGACCTCTCCCCCCCATGGGACCTGGGGTCAGTGGGTCAGACACTGACCTCTCCCCCCCCTGGGACCTGGGGTCAGGGCGAGAGTATTACCCAGGATGCAGACACTGACCTCTCTCTCTCTCTCTCTCTCCAGATTGGCTTTCGTTCCGCACTGATCTCCACAGAGCTGTTATGGAAAATTACACAAAGATTGAAACTTCTGAGTTTTATTCTGAACTTTGTTCTGTGCAATCTAAGTTTGGGCATCCAGAATAAGCATTAAGTTTGAACAATTATGAGTCTCTGTGTGTCACTGATTGGGTGTAACACAATGTGAGGGTTTCTACAGACTCAGACTCCACTCCAGCCTCTCCCTCTCTCTCCGTCACTCTCTCTGTATCCTTCTCTCTCTCTCCCTGTCTCCCTCTCTCTCTCCATCTCTCTTGCCGTCTCTGTCTCTCTCTCCCTCTCTCTGTCACTCTCTCTCTCCCTTTCTCTGTGTCACTCTCTCTCTCCCCTCTCTCTCCCCCCTCTCTGTTTCTCTCTCTCTCCGTCTGTCTTTTTCTCTCTCCGTCTCTGTCTCCCACTCTCTCTCCAGCTCTGTCACTCTCTCTGTCACTCTCCCTGTCAATCACTCTTTCGCTCTCTCTCTCCCCGTCACTCACTCTGTCTTTCTGTCACTCTCTCTCTGCCCCTCTCTCTCCTTCTCTGTCTCTCTCTCTATCTCCCTCTCGCGCTCTCTCTCTCTTTCTCCCTCTCGCGCTCTCTCTCTCTTTCTCCCTCTCACGCTCTCTCTCTCTTTCTCCCTCTCGCGCTCGCTCTCTCTGTCTCTCTCTCTCTCTTTCTCCCTCTCGCTCTCTCTGTCTGTCTTGCTCTCTGTCTCTCTCTCTGTCTCCCTCTCGCTCTCTCTGTCTCCCTCTCGCGCTCTCTGTCTCCCTCTCGCTCTCTCTCTGTCTCCCTCTCGCTCTCCCTCTCACTCTCTCTCTGTCTCCCTCTCGCTCTCTCTCTCTGTCTCCCTCTCGCTCTCTCTGTCTCCCTCTCGCGCTCTCTCTGTCTCCCTCTCACGCTCTCTCTGTCTCCCTCTCGCTCTCTCTCTCTGTCTCCCTCTCGCTCTCTCTGTCTCCCTCTCGCGCTCTCTCTGTCTCCCTCTCACGCTCTCTCTGTCTCCCTCTCGCGCTCTCTCTGTCTCCCTCTCTCTCTGTCTCCCTCTCACGCTCTCTCTGTCTCCCTCTCTCTCTCTCTCTGTCTCCCTCTCGCTCTCTGTCTGTCTCCCTCTCGCTCTCCCTCACGTGCTCTCTCTCTCTCTGTCTCCCTCTCGCGCTCTCTCTCTGTCTGTCTCGCTCTCTCTCTGTCTGTCTCCCTCTCGCTCTCCCTCTCGCTCTCTCTCTCTCTGTCTGTCTCGCTCTCTCTCTCTGTCTCCCTCTCGCTCTCTCTCTCTGTCTCCCTCTCTCTCTCTCTCTGTCTCCCTCTCGCTCTCTGTCTGTCTCCCTCTCGCTCTCCCTCACGTGCTCTCTCTCTCTCTGTCTCCCTCTCGCGCTCTCTCTCTGTCTGTCTCGCTCTCTCTCTGTCTGTCTCCCTCTCGCTCTCCCTCTCGCTCTCTCTCTCTCTGTCTGTCTCGCTCTCTCTCTCTGTCTCCCTCTCCCTCACGTGCTCTCTCTCTCTGTCTCCCTCTCGCTCTCCCTCTCGCTCTCTCTCTCTGTCTCCCTCTCGCTCTCTCTCTCTGTCTCCCTCTCGCTCTCTCTCTCTGTCTGTCTCGCTCTCTCTCTGTCTCCCTCTCGCTCTCCCTCTCGTGCTCTCTCTCTGTCTCCCTCTCGCTCTCTCTCTCTGTCTGTCTCGCTCTCTCTCTCTGTCTCCCTCTCACTCTCTCTCTGTCTCCCTCTCACTCTCTGTCTGTCTCGCTCTCTCTCTCTGTCTCCCTCTCGCTCTCTCTCTCTCTGTCTCGCTCCCTCTCTGTCTCCCTCTCGCTCTCTCTCTCTGTCTCCCTCTCTGTCTCTCTCTCTCTGTCTGTCTCGCTCTCTCTCTGTCTCCCTCGCTCTCCCTCTCGCTCTCTCTCTCCCTCTCGCTCTCTGTCTCACGTGCTCTCTCTCTGTCTCCCTCTCGCTCTCTCTCTCTGTCTCCCTCTCGCTCTCTCTCTCTGTCTCCCTCTCTGTCTCCCTCTCTGTCTCTCTCTCTCTGTCTGTCTCGCTCTCTCTCTGTCTCCCTCGCTCTCCCTCTCGCTCTCTCTCTCCCTCTCGCTCTCTGTCTCACGTGCTCTCTCTCTGTCTCCCTCTCGCTCTCTCTCTCTGTCTGTCTCCCTCTCGCTCTCTCTCTCTGTCTGTCTCTCTCTCTCTCTCTCTCTCCCTCTCTCTCTCTGTCTCACGTGCTCTCTCTCTCTCTCTCTGTCTCCCTCTCGCTCTCTCTCTCTCTCTCTCTGTCTGTCTCCCTCTCCCTCTCTCTCTCTGTCTGTCTCGCTCTCTCTCTCTCTCCCTCTCTCCCTCTCTCTCTCCCTCTCCCTCTCCCTCTCCCTCTCCCTCTCGCTCTCTCTGTCTCGCTCTGTCTCCCTCTCCCTCTCCCTCTCGCTCTCTCTCTCTCTCTGTCTCCCTCTCCATCTCCCTCTCGCTCTCTCTCTGTATGTTTCGATTTGTGATGTCTTTCCTGTCAGTTGTCTGAGGGAGTTCCTCCATTTCCTGCCCCCTCTCACAGAGGGGAAGATTGGATGAATCAGGAAGTTGTCGGTTTTTCCCGTCCGAGGGACCCGCGGATAACGGGCAGAGAGTGAGACTGCCAACATTCCCCAGCCTTTCACTCTCACTTTCACTCTCACTGGTTCATCGAAACAGGCTCTGATGGCAGATCCAGGCTGAAACTCCCTTCGTCAGCAAGTGTGAGAAAATGGCACCGACTCTCCCCCGGGGTACGGGTCCCCCCCGTGGGGCACCGACTCTCCCCGGGGTACGGGTCCCCCCCGCGGGGCACCGACTCTCCCCCGGGGTACGGGTCCCCCCCGCGGGGCACCGACTCTCCCCGGGGTACGGGTCTCCCCCGCGGGGTACGGGTCACCCCCTTGCGGGGCACTGACTCTCCCCGGGGTACGGGTCACCCCCCTGCGGGGCACCGACTCTCCCCGGGGTACGGGTCACCCCCCACCGCGGGGCACCGACTCTCCCCCGGGGTACGGGTCTCCCCCCGCGGGGCACCGACTCTCCCCGGGGTACGGGTCACCCCCCACCGCGGGGCACCGACTCTCCCCGGGGTACGGGTCACCCCCCACCGCGGGGCACCGACTCTCCCCCGGGGTACGGGTCTCCCCCCGCGGGGCACCGACTCTCCCCGAGGTACGGGTTAAGTGAGAGAGAGTAAATGCCGTATCCAGATGAGAATTTTGAAGAATTGTCTGAAGGAAATTCCATGTGTGGGTGTGTGACGTTACAGAGAGAAGGATTCCCTCTGTTTACATATGGAAACTGATTGTCCTTCACTCAGGATCTGGGGCTACCCTCAGTCCCATATAAATATCAGCCAGTCTGTCTATCAGTCACTCAGTGTAGAGCACAGACAGAGGTGGGAGTCTGCGACACGGTCAGGGTCTGCGACACGGACGGAGGTGGGGGTCTGCGACACGGTCGGGGTCTGCGACACGGACGGAGGTGGGGGTCTGCGACACGGTCAGGGTCTGCGACACGGACGGGGTCTGCGACACGGACGGAGGTGGGACTTAACAGAAACACCCGCTCAATGGAGGCTACAGGTAGGAGAGACTGTGAACCACAAACAGTTACCGCTCCCCTCCCTCTGTCTCTCCGTCTCTCTCTCTCTCTCCCTTCACGCTCTCCCTCCCCCCTCCTCTCTCCCTCCCCTCTCTCCCTCCCCCCTCCTCTCGCCCTCCCCCTTCCTCTCTCTCTCCCTCCCCTCTCCCTCCCCCTTCCTCTCTCCCTCCCCCCTCCTCTCTCTCTCCTCCTCTCTCCCTCCCCCCTCCTCTCCCTCCCCCTTCCTCTCTCTCTCCTCCTCTCCCTCCCCCTTCCTCTCTCTCTCCTCCTCTCTCCCTCCCCCCTCCTCTCCCTCCCCCTCCTCTCCCTCCCCCTTCCTCTCTCTCTCCCTCCCCCTTCCTCTCTCTCTCCCTCCCCCTTCCTCTCTCTCTCTCTCCCCTCCTCTCTCCCTCCCCATTCCTCTCTCTCTCCCCCCTCCTCTCTCCCTCCCCCCTCCTCTCTCCCTCCCCCCTTCTCACTCCCACCACCTTCCTCTCTCCCTCCCCTCTCCCTCCCCTTCCTCTCTCCCTCCCCCTTCCTCTCTCCCTCCCCCTTCCTCTCTCTCTCACCCCTCCTCTCTCTCTCACCCCTCCTCTCTCTCTCTCCCTCCCCCTCCCTCCCTCTCTCTCCCTCCCCCTCCCTCCCTCTCTCTCCCTCCCCCTTCCTCCCTCTCTCTCCCTCCCCCTTCCTCTCTCTCTCTCCCCCTTCCTCCCTCCCCCTTCCTCTCTCCCTCCCCCTTCCTCCCTCCCCCTTCCTCCCTCCCCCCCCCTCCCTCCCCCCCCCTCCCTCCCTCTCTCTCCCTCCCCCTCCCTCCCTCTCTCTCCCTCCCTCTCCCTCCCCCTTCCTCTCTCTCTCTCCCTCCCCCTTCCTCTCCTCCCTCTCCCTCCCCCTTCCTCTCTCCCTCCCCCTCTCTCTCGCCCCATTCCTCTCCTCCCTCTCTCTCCCCTCCTCTCTCCCTCCCCCTCTCTCTCGCCCCATTCCTCTCCTCCCTCTCTCTCCCCTCCTCTCTCCTCTCCCCCTCTCTCTCGCCCCATTCCTCTCCTCCCTCTCTCTCCCCTCCTCTCTCCCCCCTCCCCTCTCTCTCGCCCCATTCCTCTCCTCCCTCTCTCTCCCCTCCTCTCTCCTCTCCCCCTCTCTCTCGCCCCATTCCTCTCCTCCCTCTCTCTCCCCTCCTCTCTCCCCCCTCCCCTCTCTCTCGCCCCATTCCTCTCCTCCCTCTCTCTCCCCTCCTCTCCCCCCTCCCCTCTCTCTCGCCCCATTCCTCTCCTCCCTCTCTCTCCCCTCCTCTCTCCTCTCCCCCTCTCTCTCGCCCCATTCCTCTCTCCTCCCTCTCTCACACACTAACTCCTGTCTCTGTTCCGTTCTTTCCCCAGGTCTCTCGGTCGTTAGTCTGCTCATTGTTCAGACTCTCACTTCAGCCCGTCCTTTGCCACTCTCACATCCGAAGTCGACAGAGCACAGCACAGGCACGGTGAACATCCACCGCACATTAACTGCCAGTCTCAGACTGTCCCGAACAATTCTCCAGGAATCACACAGACTACAGGAGCTTTACGTAAGCAAATTACAGTGGACTCACTCTGCTCTCTCTCAGGGAGATATCTGTACACTGACTGGTGTCTCTCAGTCCCCTCTCTCTCAGGGAGATATCTGTACACTGACTGGTGTCTCTCAGTCCCCTCTCTCTCAGGGAGATATCTGTACACTGACCGGTGTCTCTCAGTCCCCTCTCTCTCAGGGAGATATCTGTACACTGACTGGTGTCTCTCAGTCCCCTCTCTCTCAGGGAGATATCTGTACACTGACTGGTGTCTCTCAGTCCTCTCTCTCAGGGAGATATCTGTACACTGACTGGTGTCTCTCAGTCCCCTCTCTCTCAGGGAGATATCTGTACACTGACTGGTGTCTCTCAGTCCCCTCTCTCTCAGGGAGATATTGTACACTGACTGGTGTCTCTCAGTCCCCTCTCTCTCAGGGAGATATCTGTACACTGACTGGTGTCTCTCAGTCCCCTCTCTCTCAGGGAGATATCTGTACACTGACTGGTGTCTCTCAGTCCCCTCTCTCTCAGGGAGATATCTGTACACTGACTGGTGTCTCTCAGTCCCCTCTCTCTCAGGGAGATATCTGTACACTGACTGGTGTCTCTCAGTCCCCTCTCTCTCAGGGAGATATCTGTACACTGACTGGTGTCTCTCAGTCCCCTCTCTCTCAGGGAGATATCTGTACACTGACTGGTGTCTCTCAGTCCCCTCTCTCTCAGGGAGATATCTGTACACTGACTGGTGTCTCTCAGTCCCCTCTCTCTCAGGGAGATATCTGTACACTGACTGGTGTCTCTCAGTCCCCTCTCTCTCAGGGAGATATCTGTACACTGACTGGTGTCTCTCAGTCCCCTCTCTCTCAGGGAGATATCTGTACACTGACTGGTGTCTCTCAGTCCCCTCTCTCTCAGGGAGATATCTGTACACTGACTGGTGTCTCTCAGTCCCCTCTCTCTCAGGGAGATATCTGTACACTGACTGGTGTCTCTCAGTCCCCTCTCTCTCAGGGAGATATCTGTACACTGACTGGTGTCTCTCAGTCCCCTCTCTCTCAGGGAGATATCTGTACACTGACTGGTGTCTCTCAGTCCCCTCTCTCTCAGGGAGATATCTGTACACTGACTGGTGTCTCTCAGTCCCCTCTCTCTCAGGGAGATATCTGTACACTGACTGGTGTCTCTCAGTCCCCTCTCTCTCAGGGAGATATCTGTACACTGACTGGTGTCTCTCAGTCCCCTCTCTCTCAGGGAGATATCTGTACACTGACTGGTGTCTCTCAGTCCCCTCTCTCTCAGGGAGATATCTGTACACTGACTGGTGTCTCTCAGTCCCCTCTCTCTCAGGGAGATATCTGTACACTGACTGGTGTCTCTCAGTCCCCTCTCTCTCAGGGAGATATCTGTACACTGACTGGTGTCTCTCAGTCCCCTCTCTCTCAGGGAGATATCTGTACACTGACTGGTGTCTCTCAGTCCCTCTCTCTCAGGGAGATATCTGTACACTGACCGGTGTCTCTCAGTCCCCTCTCTCTCAGGGAGATATCTGTACACTGACTGGTGTCTCTCAGTCCCCTCTCTCTCAGGGAGATATCTGTACACTGACTGGTGTCTCTCAGTCCCCTCCCTCTCAGGGAGATATCTGTACACTGACTGGTGTCTCTCAGTCCCCTCTCTCTCAGGGAGATATCTGTACACTGACTGGTGTCTCTCAGTCCTCTCTCTCTCAGGGAGATATCTGTACACTGACTGGTGTCTCTCAGGGAGATATCTGTACACTGACTGGTGTCTCTCAGTCCCCTCTCTCTCAGGGAGATATCTGTACACTGACTGGTGTCTCTCAGTCCCCTCTCTCTCAGGGAGATATCTGTACACTGACTGGTGTCTCTCAGTCCCCCCTCTCGGGGAGATATCTGTACACTGACTGGTGTCTCTCAGTCCCCTCTCTCTCTCAGGGAGATATCTGTACACTGACTGGTGTGTCTCAGTCCCCTCCCTCTCAGGGAGATATCTGTACACTGACTGGTGTCTCTCAGTCCTCTCTCTCAGGGAGATATCTGTACACTGACTGGTGTCTCTCAGTCCCCTCTCTCTCTCAGGGAGATATCTGTACACTGACTGGTGTCTCTCAGTCCCTCTCTCTCAGGGAGATATCTGTACACTGACTGGTGTCTCTCAGTCCCCTCTCTCTCAGGGAGATATCTGTACACTGACTGGTGTCTCTCAGTCCCCTCCCTCTCAGGGAGATATCTGTACACTGACTGGTGTCTCTCAGTCCTCTCTCTCAGGGAGATATCTGTACACTGACTGGTGTCTCTCAGTCCCCTCTCTCTCAGGGAGATATCTGTACACTGACCGGTGTCTCTCAGTCCCCTCTCTCTCAGGGAGATATCTGTACACTGACTGGTGTCTCTCAGTCCCCTCTCTCTCAGGGAGATATCTGTACACTGACCGGTGTCTCTCAGTCCCCTCTCTCTCAGGGAGATATCTGTACACTGACTGGTGTCTCTCAGTCCCCTCTCTCTCTCAGGGAGATATCTGTACACTGACCGGTGTCTCTCAGTCCCCTCTCTCTCAGGGAGATATCTGTACACTGACTGGTGTCTCTCAGTCCCCTCTCTCTCAGGGAGATATCTGTACACTGACTGGTGTCTCTCAGTCCCCTCTCTCTCAGGGAGATATCTGTACACTGACTGGTGTCTCTCAGTCCTCTCTCTCAGGGAGATATCTGTACACTGACTGGTGTCTCTCAGTCCCCTCTCTCTCAGGGAGATATCTGTACACTGACTGGTGTCTCTCAGTCCCCTCTCTCTCAGGGTGATATCTGTACACTGACCAGTGAT
The DNA here is from genome assembly GCF_035084215.1 of Heptranchias perlo. Taxonomy (NCBI): domain Eukaryota; kingdom Metazoa; phylum Chordata; class Chondrichthyes; order Hexanchiformes; family Hexanchidae; genus Heptranchias; species Heptranchias perlo. The sequence continues at coordinate 49,206 of NW_027140029.1, read as the reverse complement.
TGTGTGTGAGGATTTTCGAACGTTTCCCCGATGTTGACTCTGATCTTTTGGTTAATTTCCGCAGAGAGTGGAGACTCTCCTGGGAGTCGTGCTGGAGACGAGAAGGGAGTTGGAATTCCTCCCCTCTGGGACTGTCCCACATTCCCGCTGGACCTCACTGCAGGTTAGTGCCTCTCACTCACTCAACTCAGCATCCGTGGGTCTCTTTGCAGGTCAGTCTGAGGCTCCAAGCCCGGCCTAAAGCCCCCGAGAGACTCCCCCCTTATATCGGAGGTCTCTGACGGAGAGACTCTCACCTATATCGGGGGTCTCTGATGGAGAGACTCCCCAATATCAGGGGTCCCAGAGTGACTCCCCCATTTTTGGGGGTCCCTGAGAGACTCCCCTTATATTGGGGGTTTAAGACGGAGAAACCGCCCCCTATATCGGGGTTTCTGACGGAGAGACTGTCCCCAGATCTGGGGTTTCTGATGGAAAGACTGCCCCCTATATCGGGGGTCTCTGATGGAGGGTCTCCCACATATATCGGGGTCTCTGATGGGGAGGCTCCCCCCATATCGGGGGTCTCTGACGGAGAGGCTCCCCCCTGTATTGGGGGGTCTCTGACGGAGAGGCTCCCCCCTATATCGGGGTCTCTGACGGAGAGGCTCACCCCCATATCGGGGGTCTCTGACGGAGAGGCTCACCCCCATATCGGGGGTCTCTGACGGAGAGGCTCACCCCTGTATCGGGGGTCTCTGACGGAGAGGCTCCCCCCTGTATTGGGGGGTCTCTGACGGAGAGGCTCCCCCCTATATCAGGGTCTCTGATGCAGAGGCTCCCCCCCATATCGGGGGTCTCTGACGGAGAGGCTCCCCCCATATCGGGGGTCTCTGACGGAGAGGCTCCCCCCTATATCGGGGGTCTCTGACGGAGAGGCTCCCCCCATATCGGGGGTCTCTGACGGAGAGGCTCCCCCCTATATCGGGGGTCTCTGACGGAGAGGCTCCCCCCATATCGGGGGTCTCTGACGGAGAGGCTCCCCCCTATATCGGGGGTCTCTGACGGAGAGGCTCCCCCCATATCGGGGGTCTCTGACGGAGAGGCTCCCCCCTATATCCGGGTCTCTGAAGCAGAGGCTCCCCCCTGTATCGGGGGTCTCTGATGGAGAGGCTCCCCCCGTGTCGGGGGTCTCTGCTGCAGAGGCTCCCCCCATGTCGGGGGTCTCTGATGCAGAGGCTCCCCCCATGTCGGGGGTCTCTGATGCAGAGGCTCCCCCCATGTCGGGGGTCTCTGATGCAGAGGCTCCCCCCATGTCGGGGGTCTCTGATGCAGAGGCTCCCCCCATGTCGGGGGTCTCTGATGCAGAGGCTCCCCCCATGTCGGGGGTCTCTGATGCAGAGGCTCCCCCCATATCGGGGGTCTCTGACGCAGAGGCTCCCCCCTATATCGGGGGTCTCTACGGAGAGGCTCCCCCCTATATCGGGGGTCTCTGACGGAGAGGCTCCCCCCTATATCGGGGGGTCTCTGACGGAGAGGCTCCCCCCTATATCGGGGGTCTCTGACGGAGAGGCTCCCCCCTATATCGGGGGTCTCTGACGGAGAGGCTCCCCCCTATATCGGGGGTCTCTGACGGAGAGGCTCCCCCCTATATCGGGGGTCTCTGACAGAGAGGCTCCCCCCTATATCGGGGGTCTCTGACGGAGAGGCTCCCCCCATATCGGGGGTCTCTGACTTAGAGGCTCCCCCCAATATTGGGGGTCTCTGACGGAGAGGCTCCCCCCTATATCGGGGTCTCTGACGCAGAGGCTCCCCCCTGTATCGGGGTCTCTGATGCAGAGGCTCCCCCCTATATCGGGGGTCTCTGACGGAGAGGCTCCCCCCTTTATTGGGGGTCTCTGACGGAGAGGCTCCCCCCTGTATCGGGGGTCTCTGAGGGAGAGGCTCCCCCCTGTATCGGGGGTCTCTGAGGGAGAGGCTCCCCCCTATATCGGGGGTCTCTGATGGAGAGGCTCCCCCCTATATCGGGGGTCTCTGACGGAGAGGCTCCCCAGTATTAGGGGTCACAGCCCTTGCTCCACGTGTACGCCTGGCCCCTGTGTGAATCGGTAAATCCTCAATTTGCGATCTGGGTTTAATTCAGGATTCGGAGCGGCTCCTGGACATGGCGTTGAAACTCCCGGTATTCCGAGCCTACCTGGAGAGGCTGAGGACCAGGGAGAGGGAGAGGAGCAACGGGAATCGATCCAACATCCTGGGAGATCTGGACACCATCCTTCTCCACACAAGGGACCTGCTGCTGCTGATACACACACAGGTAAAGGGGTTCGGGAACACTGTCCCCCACACCCCCTCCTCGGGAACACCCTTCCCCTGCACCCCCCTCGGTAAACCCGTCCTCCCTCCCCTCCTCTGCTAACATTGTGTTTCCTTCTCTCTCTCCAGATGTCGGTGGTCGGTGTCCCCGAGCCCCGGGCTCTCTCCCTGTCGGAGGAAGTGTTGAACCATTCTGCGGTGTGGGACAATCTGAGCGAGGGATACCTGGTCCTGCGGGGATTCGCTCACTACCTCGGGCGTGTGGTGCGTGATTTAACCGTGCTACTTGTACGGGACCGGGCCCGGGGGCGGGGGCGGGCGAGGGTCCTGGGACACACATCGCAGCCGAAACGACAGGTCGCACAGCACAGGAGCTTCCAATCGGCCCACGGTTTCAAGCGAGGGACCTGACAGGTGGAGAGTGGACGACCCTGGACTGGTACAAACTGCTGGGGGCCGCGGTCTGGGGTCCGCGGCCTGGGGCCCGCCCCGCCCGCTCACTGACAGACAATTAGGTTGCCAAACTGAGTGTGCATTGAGTGTTTTTTAAATATTTAATAATTTATATGTATCTGTGAGGACTCAACATTTTAAATAAAATGCATTTGTAGAAATGGGTTTTCTGGAGCATTTGAATCATACCTGGGACAGTGTAGAGGGAGCTTTACTCTGTATCTAACCCTGTACCTGCCCTGGGAGTGTTTGATGGGACAGTGTAGAGGGAGCTTTACTCTGTATCTAACCCTGTACCTGCCCTGGGAGTGTTTGACGGGACAGTGTAGAGGGAGCTTTACTCTGTATCTAACCCTGCACCTGCCCTGGGAGTGTTTGATGGGACAGTGTAGAGGGAGCTTTACTCTGTATCTAACCCTGTACCTGACCCTGGGAGTGTTTGACGGGACAGTGTAGAGGGAGCTTTACTCTGTATCTAACCCTGTACCTGACCCTGGGAGTGTTTGATGGGACAGTGTAGAGGGAGCTTTACTCTGTATCTAACCCTGTACCTGACCCTGGGAGTGTTTGACGGGACAGTGTAGAGGGAGCTTTACTCTGTATCTAACCCTGTACCTGCCCTGGGAGTGTTTGACAGGACAGTGTAGAGGGAGCTTTACTCTGTATCGAACCCTGTACCTGCCCTGGGAGTGTTTGACGGGACAGTGTAGAGGGAGCTTTACTCTGTATCTAACCCTGTACCTGCCCTGGGAGTGTTTGATGGGACAGTGTAGAGGGAGCTTTACTCTGTATCTGACCCTGTACCTGCCCTGGGAGTGTTTGATGGGACAGTGTAGAGGGAGCTTTACTCTGTATCTAACCCTGTACCTGCCCTGGGAGTGTTTTGACGGGACAGTGTAGAGGGAGCTTTACTCTGTATCTAACCCTGTACCTGCCCTGGGAGTGTTTGATGGGACAGTGTAGAGGGAGCTTTACTCTGTATCTAACCCTGTACCTGCCCTGGGAGTGTTTGACGGGACAGTGTAGAGGGAGCTTTACTCTGTATCTAACCCTGTACCTGCCCTGGGAGTGTTTGACGGGACAGTGTGGAGGGAGCTTTACTCTGTATCTAACCCTGTACCTGCCCTGGGAGTGTTTGACGGGACAGTGTGGAGGGAGCTTTACTCTGTATCGAACAGTGACAGTCAGGAAGACTGTCTGTGTCTAAAATCTCTTTGTTCCAATATGGAAGTTAAAAAAGCACTGACCACAAGCCACACTGAGAATGCGGGAAGTGGATATGAGGAGCCTGGCCATGATAAGACTGTCGGGAAGGCTGGGGGATTTCTCTCCCCTCTGTTCCCGTGCGGTCTGAGGAAATGTTTTATTGTTAGATCAGAATCAGATTGTGCCCATCACCCTCTGTGGCACTGAGCCCAACAGACACAGCGGGGAAGGTCCCACGCAGAGTCCTCGTTTATTTGAGGAATAAAGTCTAAGGTAACATCACCTCCCGTTTATAGTGGGCCTCTAACGGAGTAAAACCTCCCCCGAGGGGCTTCCCAGGAGCGGAAATCAGACCCCGGGCCAAGTACTTACCGTAGAGGAAGTGCAACGAAGGTTTCCCAGGCTGATTCCTGGGATGGCAGGACTGAGGTATGAGGAGAGATTGGGTCGACTCGGCCTGTATTCACTCGAGTTTAGAAGAATGAGAGGTGATCTCATCGAAACATATAAAATTCTAACAGGACTGGACAGACAGGATGCAGGGAGGATGTTCCCGATGGCTGGGGAGTCCAGAACCAGGGGTCACAGGAAGGGAGGGGGGCGAGGGGCCATGGAGGGATTTGAAGAGAAGGATGAGAATTGTAGGGGCTGGAGGAGGTTACAGAGATAGGGAGGGGGGCGAGGGGCCATGGAGGGATTTGAACAGGAGGATGAGAATTGTAGGGGCTGGAGGGGGTTACAGAGATAGGGAGGGGGCGAGGGGCCATGGAGGGATTTGAACAGGAGGATGAGAATTGTAGGGGCTGGAGGGGGTTACAGAGATAGGGAGGGGGCGAGGGACCATGGAGGGATTTGAACAGGAGGATGGGGAATTGTAGGGGCTGGAGGGGGTTACAGAGATAGGGAGGGGGCGAGGGACCATGGAGGGATTTGGATTTGAACAGGAGGATGGGGAATTGTAAAATCGAGGTGTTCCTGGACCGGGATCCGATGTGGGTCCAGCGAACACAGGGAGGGAGTGATGGTGAACGGGACTGGGTGTGAGTTGGGATACGGGGGGAGGGGGTGATGGTGAACGGGACTGGGTGTGAGTTGGGGTACGGGGAGAGGGGGTGATGGTGAACGGGACTGGGTGTGAGTTGGGGTACGGGGAGAGGGGGTGATGGTGAACGGGACTCGGTGGGAGTTATGGATACGGGGGTGGGGGGTGATGGTGAACGGGACTGGGTGTGAGTTGGGGTACGGGGGGAGGGGGTGATGGTGAACGGGACTGGGTGTGAGTTGGGGTACGGGGGGAGGGGGTGATGGTGAACGGGACTGGGTGTGAGTTAGGGTACGGGGGGAGGGGGTGATGGTGAACGGGACTGGGTGTGAGTTGGGGTACGGGGGGAGGGGGTGATGGTGAACGGGACTGGGTGTGAGTTGGGGTACGGGGGGAGGGGGTGATGGTGAACGGGACTGGGTGTGAGTTGGGGTACGGGGGGAGGGAGTGATGGTGAACGGGACTGGGTGTGAGTTGGGGTACGGGGGGAGGGGGTGATGGTGAACGGGACTGGGTGTGAGTTGGGGTACGGGGGGAGGGAGTGATGGTGAACGGGACTGGGTGTGAGTTGGGGTACGGGGGGAGGGGGTGATGGTGAACGGGACTGGGTGTGAGTTGGGGTACGGGGGGAGGGGGTGATGGTGAACGGGACTGGGTGGGAGTTATGGATACGGGGGGAGGGGGCAGAGTATTGGATGAGCGGATGGTTCTGGAGGGTACGAGGTTGGGGGAACTGTCCAATAAGCGAGATCGGAACTCCAGTTTGCGATCCTGCCGACACCACCTTTCAATTTTTATTTATTCGTTTATTTATCATTAGTGAGGAATAAAACACAGCTCATCGCCAGAATTAACCGAGGTCTCCTTTCCCCTCCCCTGCCGCACCGCCCCTCCCCCACGACTCGGAGCCAGTCCTGCCTGACCACCAAATTTTTCTTAAAAAAAACACGTCACCATTTCATGAAACGCACGAAGACAAGGAATGGTCTCGCCCCTCCCCCTACGTGATGTCATCAGGAGCCGACGAGATTGGACGAAGGAAGCGGAGGGTCTCCCCTCTCCTGGAACCAGGGTGTCGGGTTTGGGGAGATCGATGACCCAGGAGGGGGAGCGGGTGATGGGTTCCAAGGACGTATTTACAGGAGTCGGGAAGAGGGGGTGACGAAGGAACTGGAGGCCGGACAGGCCGAGAAAACACAAAGGGTAAATACATTTGCCGGCGAGGGGAGGGGCGAGTCGAGATTCAGAAGAGATGGGGGGGGTCCTGTGGGCGCTGGTGGCCATTTTGTCTCTCTCTCTCTGCCTCTGCTCCTCGCAGACCTGGAGGGAATGGAACACAGGAAGAGATCAGGAACGGGGTCAGGACAAGCCGAGGGGCAGCACACCACCACCACCCATCTGATCACCGCACATGCAGGGTGCCCACATGGAGCAGGACAGGACCCGGACCCCGGGGAGAGTCGGTGCCCCACGGGGGGGACCCGTACCCCGGGGAGAGTCGGTGCCCCGCGGGGGAGAGTCGGTGCCCCGCGGGGGAGAGTCGGTGCCCCGCGGGGGGGACCCGTACCCCGGGGGAGAGTCGGTGCCCCGCGGGGGGGACCCGTACCCGGGGGAGAGTCGGTGCCCCGCGGGGGGGACCCGTACCCCGGGGGAGAGTCGGTGACCCGCGGGGGGGACCCGTACCCCGGGGGAGAGTCGGTGACCCGCGGGGGGGACCCGTACCCCGGGGGAGAGTCGGTGCCCCGCGGGGGGGACCCGAACCCCGGGGGAGAGTCGGTGCCCCGCGGGGGGGACCCGAACCCCGGGGGAGAGTCGGTGCCCCGCGGGGGGGACCCGAACCCCGGGGGAGAGTCGGTGCCCCGCGGGGGGGACCCGTACCCCGGGGGAGAGTCGGTGCCCCGCGGGGGGGACCCGTACCCCGGGGGAGAGTCGGTGCCCCGCGGGGGGGACCCGTACCCCGGGGGAGAGTCGGTGCCCCGCGGGGGGGACCCGTACCCCGGGGGAGAGTCGGTGCCCCGCGGGGGGGACCCGTACCCCGGGGAGAGTCGGTGCCCCGCGGGGGGGACCCGAACCCCGGGGGAGAGTCGGTGCCCCGCGGGGGGGACCCGAACCCCGGGGGAGAGTCGGTGCCCCGCGGGGGTGACCCGTACCCCGGGGAGAGTCGGTGCCCCGCGGGGGGGACCCGTACCCCGGGGAGAGTCGGTGCCCGCGGGGGGGTGACCCGTACCCCGGGGAGAGTCGGTGCCCCGCGGGGGGGGACCCGTACCCCGGGGAGAGTCGGTGCCCCGTGGGGAGGAGGCGGGTTTGAGGACTTACGTTTGCGTGCGGTTTCACTCGTCTTTAGCAGACATCCCTCGCAGTGTCCTCTCCTGACGGATCTGCAGAGAGAAACAAAGATTTAAAGCTCCCTCTACACTGTCCCATCAAACACTCCCAGGGCAGGTACAGGGTTAGATACAGAGTAAAGCTCCCTCTACACTGTCCCATCAAACACTCCCAGGGTCAGGTACAGGGTTAGATACAGAGTAAAGCTCCCTCTACACTGTCCCATCAAACACTCCCAGGGTCAGGTACAGGGTTAGATACAGAGTAAAGCTCCCTCTACACTGTCCCATCAAACACTCCCAGGGCAGGTACAGGGTTAGATACAGAGTAAAGCTCCCTCTACACTGTCCCATCAAACACTCCCAGGGCAGGTCCAGGTGAGATACAGAGTAAAGCTCCCTCTACACTGTCCCATCAAACACTCCCAGGGTCAGATACAGGGTTAGATACAGAGTAAAGCTCCCTCTACACTGTCCCATCAAACACTCCCAGGGTCAGGTACAGGGTTAGATACAGAGTAAAGCTCCCTCTACACTGTCCCATCAAACACTCCCAGGGCAGGTCCAGGGTGAGATACAGAGTAAAGCTCCCTCTACACTGTCCCATCAAACACTCCCAGGGTCAGATACAGGGTTAGATACAGAGTAAAGCTCCCTCTACACTGTCCCATCAAACACTCCCAGGGTCAGGTACAGGGTTAGATACAGAGTAAAGCTCCCTCTACACTGTCCCATCAAACACTCCCAGGGTCAGGTACAGGGTTAGATACAGAGTAAAGCTCCCTCTGCACTGTCCCATCAAACACTCCCAGGGTCAGGTACAGGGTTAGATACAGAGTAAAGCTCCCTCTACACTGTCCCATCAAACACTCCCAGGGCAGGTCCAGGGTGAGATACAGAGTAAAGCTCCCTCTACACTGTCCCATCAAACACTCCCAGGGTCAGATACAGGGTTAGATACAGAGTAAAGCTCCCTCTACACTGTCCCATCAAACACTCCCAGGGTCAGGTACAGGGTTAGATACAGAGTAAAGCTCCCTCTACACTGTCCCATCAAACACTCCCAGGGTCAGGTACAGGGTTAGATACAGAGTAAAGCTCCCTCTACACTGTCCCATCAAACACTCCCAGGGTCAGGTACAGGGTTAGATACAGAGTAAAGCTCCCTCTACACTGTCCCATCAAACACTCCCAGGGTCAGGTACAGGGTTAGATACAGAGTAAAGCTCCCTCTACACTGTCCCATCAAACACTCCCAGGGCAGGTACAGGGTTAGATACAGAGTAAAGCTCCCTCTACACTGTCCCATCAAACACTCCCAGGGTCAGGTACAGGGTTAGATACAGAGTAAAGCTCCCTCTACACTGTCCCGTCAAACACTCCCAGGGTCAGGTACAGGGTTAGATACAGAGTAAAGCTCCCTCTACACTGTCCCATCAAACACTCCCAGGGTCAGGTACAGGGTTAGATACAGAGTAAAGTTCCCTCTACACTGTCCCATCAAACACTCCCAGGGTCAGGTACAGGGTTAGATACAGAGTAAAGCTCCCTCTACACTGTCCCGTCAAACACTCCCAGGGTCAGGTACAGGGTTAGATACAGAGTAAAGCTCCCTCTACACTGTCCCGTCAAACACTCCCAGGGTCAGGGACAGGGTTAGATACAGAGTAAAGCTCCCTCTACACTGTCCCATCAAACACTCCCAGGGTCAGGTACAGGGTTCGATACAGAGTAAAGCTCCCTCTACACTGTCCCATCAAACACTCCCAGGGTCAGGTACAGGGTTAGATACAGAGTAAAGCTCCCTCTACACTGTCCCATCAAACACTCCCAGGGTCAGGTACAGGGTTAGATACAGAGTAAAGCTCCCTCTACACTGTCCCATCAAACACTCCCAGGGTCAGGTACAGGGTTAGATACAGAGTAAAGCTCCCTCTACACTGTCCCATCAAACACTCCCAGGGTCAGGTACAGGGTTAGATACAGAGTAAAGCTCCCTCTACACTGTCCCATCAAACACTCCCAGGGTCAGGTACAGGGTTAGATACAGAGTAAAGCTCCCTCTACACTGTCCCATCAAACACTCCCAGAGCAGGTTGAGCCCGGGGTTAGAGTGAAGTCCGCAGTCCTTCCACCAATGAGCACTGACCTGGAGCAGCTCCTTCTGTGTATCTTCCTCCATTCTCCGGATATCGTCCATCGTCAGTCCCACCCATTTGTCGATCCAACAGAAGAGCTGCCGGTGAAAGTTTGTGAAGAGCCTCCTCTCTTGCTGCAGGAAGTGAGAAAGAGGGAGAGGATGAGGTACTGGGGACAACACTGGCCCGAAGAGAGCACTACTACACCCACCCTCCCTCCCTCCCTCCGTCCGTCCAACCCTCCGTCTCTCCTTCCATCCTTGTACCCATCCCTCCCTCCCTCGAACCAAACCCCCACCTTTTGTCCATTCAGTCCCTCCCTCGAACCAACCCCGCTGCATCCGTCCGTCCCTCCTTCCACTTGCAGTGCTCCCCCCTGACCTCCCCCTCCCCTCGGCCCCCTTGACCTCCCCCTCCCCGCAGCCCCACTGACCTCCCCGCAGCCCCACTGACCTCCCCGCAGCCCCACTGACCTCCCCGCAGCCCCACTGACCTCCCCCTCCCCTCAGCCCCACTGACCTCCCCGCAGCCCCACTGACCTCCCCGCAGCCCCACTGACCTCCCCGCAGCCCCACTGACCTCCCCGCAGCCCCACTGACCTCCCCGCAGCCCCACTGACCTCCCCGCAGCCCCACTGACCTCCCCGCAGCCCCACTGACCTCCCCGCAGCCCCACTGACCTCCCCGCAGCCCCACTGACCTCCCCGCAGCCCCACTGACCTCCCCGCAGCCCCACTGACCTCCCCGCAGCCCCACTGACCTCCCCGCAGCCCCACTGACCTCCCCGCAGCCCCACTGACCTCCCCGCAGCCCCACTGACCTCCCCGCAGCCCCACTGACCTCCCCGCAGCCCCACTGACCTCCCCGCAGCCCCACTGACCTCCCCGCAGCCCCACTGACCTCCCCGCAGCCCCACTGACCTCCCCGCAGCCCCACTGACCTCCCCGCAGCCCCACTGACCTCCCCGCAGCCCCACTGACCTCCCCGCAGCCCCACTGACCTCCCCGCAGCCCCACTGACCTCCCCGCAGCCCCACTGACCTCCCCGCAGCCCCACTGACCTCCCCGCAGCCCCACTGACCTCCCCGCAGCCCCACTGACCTCCCCGCAGCCCCACTGACCTCCCCGCAGCCCCACTGACCTCCCCGCAGCCCCACTGACCTCCCCGCAGCCCCACTGACCTCCCCGCAGCCCCACTGACCTCCCCGCAGCCCCACTGACCTCCCCGCAGCCCCACTGACCTCCCCGCAGCCCCACTGACCTCCCCGCAGCCCCACTGACCTCCCCGCAGCCCCACTGACCTCCCCGCAGCCCCACTGACCTCCCCGCAGCCCCACTGACCTCCCCGCAGCCCCACTGACCTCCCCGCAGCCCCACTGACCTCCCCGCAGCCCCACTGACCTCCCCGCAGCCCCACTGACCTCCCCGCAGCCCCACTGACCTCCCCGCAGCCCCACTGACCTCCCCGCAGCCCCACTGACCTCCCCGCAGCCCCACTGACCTCCCCGCAGCCCCACTGACCTCCCCGCAGCCCCACTGACCTCCCCGCAGCCCCACTGACCTCCCCGCAGCCCCACTGACCTCCCCCCTCCCCACTGACCTCCCCCCTCCCCACTGACCTCCCCCCTCCCCACTGACCTCCCCCCTCCCCACTGACCTCCCCCCTCCCCACTGACCTCCCCCCTCCCCGCGGCCCCCCTGACCTCCCCCTCCCCACGGCCCCTCTGACCTCCCCCTCCCCGCGGCCCCCCTGACCTTCCCCTCCCCCCTCCCCCCTGACCTCCCCCTCCCCGCGGGCCAGACTCACCTTCTGGATGAATTTCTCCACTCGTCCCTGGAGCCCCCACCAGTGAAAGTTCACTGTCACCAGTTTATACGCACACATGTGGGGACAATCTGGGTTATCAGCAAGGTCCTTCTGTACATCAGAACAGAGCAGAGAGACGTGACAGAGAGACACACACGTTGGGGGGGAGGTAAGGAGCGCGTCCGGGGGGATGGGGGCAGCGGGGGAAAAGGGGGAACTGAATTTTTACCTTCCAAGTGGGGCCCAAAGGTCCTCTGCCCGTCTTTACTGATTTGAAAATTGCAGGATCTTCATCTGGTTTATAATCCTGGGATAGAGAGAGGGCAAAATCAACTGTTAGATACTGGACCCGACCCCTTCCCATTCCCTCCCCACTGTACACAATCCCAATGGACCCGACCTCTTCCCATTCACTTCCCACTGTACACAATCCCAATGGACCCGACCCCTTCCCGTTCACTCCCACTGTCCACAATCCCAATGGACCCGACCCCTTCCCGTTCACTCCCACTGTCCACAATCCCAATGGACCCGACCCCTTCCCATTCACTCCCCACTGTACACAATCCCAATGGACCCGACCCCTTCCCATTCACTCCCCACTGTACACAATCCCAATGGACCCGACCCCTTCCCGTTCACTCCCACTGTCCACAATCCCAATGGACCCGACCCCTTCCCATTCACTCCCACTGTACACAATCCCAATGGACCCGACCCCTTCCCATTCACTCCCCACTGTACACAATCCCAATGGACCCGACCCCTTCCCATTCACTCCCCACTGTACACAATCCCAATGGACCCGACCCCTTCCCGTTCACTCCCACTGTACACAATCCCAATGGACCCGACCCCTTCCCATTCACTCCCCACTGTACACAATCCCAATGGACCCGACCCCTTCCCGTTCACTCCCACTGTCCACAATCCCAATGGACCCGACCCCTTCCCGTTCACTCCCCACTGTACACAATCCCAATGGACCCGACCCCTTCCCATTCACTCCCCACTGTCCACAATCCCAATGGACCCGACCCCTTCCCGTTCACTCCCACTGTACACAATCCCAATGGACCCGACCCCTTCCCGTTCACTCCCACTGTCCACAATCCCAATGGACCCGACCCCTTCCCGTTCACTCCCACTGTACACAATCCCAATGGACCCGACCCCTTCCCATTCACTCCCACTGTACACAATCCCAATGGACCCGACCCCTTCCCATTCACTCCCACTGTCCACAATCCCAATGGACCCGAGCCCTTCCCATTCACTCCCCACTGTCCACAATCCCAATGGACCCGACCCCTTCCCATTCACTCCCACTGTACACAATCCCAATGGACCCGACCCCTTCCCATTCACTCCCACTGTACACAATCCCAATGGACCCGACCCCTTCCCATTCACTCCCCACTGTCCACAATCCCAATGGACCCGACCCCTTCCCATTCACTCCCACTGTACACAATCCCAATGGACCCGACCCCTTCCCATTCACTCCCACTGTACACAATCCCAATGGACCCGACCCCTTCCCATTCACTCCCCACTGTCCACAATCCCAATGGACCCGACCCCTTCCCGTTCACTTCCCACTGTCCACAATCCCAATGGACCCGACCCCTTCCCATTCACTCCCCACTGTCCACAATCCCAATGGACCCGACCCCTTCCCATTCACTCCCACTGTACACAATCCCAATGGACCCGACCCCTTCCCATTCACTCCCACTGTACACAATCCCAATGGACCCGACCCCTTCCCATTCACTCCCACTGTACACAATCCCAATGGACCCGACCCCTTCCCATTCACTCCCACTGTACACAATCCCAATGGACCTGACCCCTTCCCATTCACTCCCACTGTACACAATCCCAATGGACCCGATCCCTTCCCATTCACTCCCCACTGTACACAATCCCAATGGACCCAACCCCTTCCCATTCACTCCCACTGTACACAATCCCAATGGACCCGACCCCTTCCCATTCACTCCCACTGTACCAAATCCCAATGGACCCGACCCCTTCCCGTTCACTCCCCACTGTCCACAATCCCAATGGACCTGACCCCTTCCCATTCACTCCCACTGTACACAATCCCAATGGACCCGACCCCTTCCCGTTCACTCCCACTGTCCACAATCCCAATGGACCCGACCCCTTCCCATTCACTCCCCACTGTCCACAATCCCAATGGACCCGACCCCTTCCCATTCACTCCCACTGTACACAATCCCAATGGACCCGACCCCTTCCCGTTCACTCCCACTGTCCACAATCCCAATGGACCCGACCCCTTCCCATTCACTCCCACTGTACACAATCCCAATGGACCCGACCCCTTCCCATTCACTCCCACTGTACACAATCCCAATGGACCCGACCCCTTCCCATTCACTCCCACTGTACACAATCCCAATGGACCCGACCCCTTCCCATTCACTCCCCACTGTCCACAATCCCAATGGACCTGACCCCTTCCCATTCACTCCCACTGTACACAATCCCAATGGACCCGACCCCTTCCCGTTCACTCCCACTGTCCACAATCCCAATGGACCCGACCCCTTCCCATTCACTCCCACTGTGCACAATCCCAATGGACCCGATCCCTTCCCATTCACTCCCCACTGTACACAATCCCAATGGACCCAACCCCTTCCCATTCACTCCCACTGTACACAATCCCAATGGACCCAACCCCTTCCCATTCACTCCCACTGTACACAATCCCAATGGACCCGACCCCTTCCCATTCACTCCCACTGTACCAAATTCCAATGGACCCGATCCCTTCCCATTCACTCGCCACTGTACACAATCCCAATGGACCCAACCCCTTCCCATTCACTCCCACTGTACACAATTCCAATGGACCCGACCCCTTCCCATTCACTCCCACTGTACACAATCCCAATGGACCCGACCCCTTCCCATTCACTCCCACTGTACACCCGGGGACAGAGAGCGTGAGACAGAGAGCGAGCGCGAGACAGAGAGCGAGAGACCGAAGACTGGCCCCTCCCCACCCCGGTGAGAGCCCCCGAGCCCCCCTCGTCACATGGGGAGGGGGTAAGCAGAGTTAACATATCCTCACGTTGCCGTAGATTTGGCTCCTGTCCGCGATGTCAATCGGGAGAACTTCAACATCTTTCCAGTCCTCTGGGTCCAGACCGTGTACCTGATCAGGGGGGGGGGGAAAGAGGGGGAGACGGAGGCACATAGGGGAACGAGGAGGGGACAGACAGACAGACAGAATAAATTACAGCAGGAATTCTGTAACTGTCCCCATCCAACCGCTTCCAGGGCCTGATTGAACAACCTACCCACAGAGGGGTACAGTAGTGTAGTGGGTCTGTTACTGGACTAGTAATCCAGAGGGGTACAGGAGTGTAGTGATTCTGTTACTGGACTAGTAATCCAGAGGGGTACAGTAGTGTAGTGGGTCTGTTACTGGACTAGTAATCCAGAGGGGTACAGTAGTGTAGTGGGTCTGTTACTGGACTAGTAATCCAGAGGGGTACAGTAGTGTAGTGGGTCTGTTACTGGACTAGTAATCCAGAGGGGTACAGTAGTGTAGTGGGTCTGTTACTGGACTAGTAATCCAGAGGGGTCCAGTAGTGTAGTGGGTCTGTTACTGGACTAGTAATCCAGAGGGGTACAGTAGTGTAGTGATTCTGTTACTGGACTAGTAATCCAGAGGGGTACAGTAGTGCAGTGATTCTGTTACTGGACGAGTAATCCAGAGGGGTACAGTAGTGTAGTGATTCTGTTACCGGACTAGTAATCCAGAGGGGTACAGTAGTGCAGTGATTCTGTTACTGGACTAGTAATCCAGAGGGGTACAGTGGTGTAGTGATTCTGTTACTGGACTAGTAATCCAGAGGGGTACAGTAGTGTAGTGGGTCTGTTACTGGACTAGTAATCCAGAGGGGTACAGTAGTGTAGTGATTCTGTTACTGGACTAGTAATCCAGAGGGGTACAGTAGTGTAGTGGGTCTGTTACTGGACTAGTAATCCAGAGGGGTACAGTAGTGTAGTGATTCTGTTACTGGACTAGTAATCCAGAGGGGTACAGTAGTGTAGTGGGTCTGTTACTGGACTAGTAATCCAGAGGGGTACAGTAGTGTAGTGGGTCTGTTACTGGACTAGTAATCCAGAGGGGTACAGTAGTGTAGCGGGTCTGTTACTGGACTAGTAATCCAGAGGGGTACAGTAGTGTAGTGGGTCTGTTACTGGACGAGTAATCCAGAGGGGTACAGTAGTGTAGTGGGTCTGTTACTGGACGAGTAATCCAGAGGGGTACAGTAGTGTAGTGATTCTGTTACTGGACTAGTAATCCAGAGGGGTACAGTAGTGTAGTGATTCTGTTACTGGACTAGTAATCCAGAGGGGTGCAGTAGTGTAGTGATTCTGTTACTGGACTAGTAATCCAGAGGGGTACAGTAGTGTAGTGATTCTGTTACTGGACTAGTAATCCAGAGGGGTACAGTAGTGTAGTGGGTCTGTTACTGGACTAGTAATCCAGAGGGGTACAGTAGTGTAGTGATTCTGTTACTGGACTAGTAATCCAGAGGGGTACAGTAGTGTGGTGGGTCTGTTACTGGACTAGTAATCCAGAGGGGTACAGTAGTGTGGTGGGTCTGTTACTGGACTAGTAATCCAGAGGGGTACAGTAGTGTAGTGGGTCTGTTACTGGACTAGTAATCCAGAGGGGTACAGTAGTGTGGTGGGTCTGTTACTGGACTAGTAATCCAGAGGGGTACAGTAGTGTAGTGATTCTGTTAATGGACTAGTAATCCAGAGGGGTACAGTAGTGTAGTGATTCTGTTACTGGACCAGTAATCCAGAGGGGTACAGTAGTGTAGTGATTCTGTTACTGGACTAGTAATCCAGAGGGGTACAGTAGTGTAGTGATTCTGTTACTGGACTAGTAATCCAGAGGGGTACAGTAGTGTAGTGATTCTGTTACTGGACTAGTAATCCAGAGGGGTACAGTAGTGTAGTGGGTCTGTTACTGGACTAGTAATCCAGAGGGGTACAGTAGTGTAGTGATTCTGTTACTGGACTAGTAATCCAGAGGGGTACAGTAGTGTAGTGATTCTGTTACTGGACTAGTAATCCAGAGGGGTACAGTAGTGTAGTGATTCTGTTACTGGACTAGTAATCCAGAGGGGTACAGTAGTGTGGTGGGTCTGTTACTGGACGAGTAATCCAGAGGGGTACAGTAGTGTAGTGGGTCTGTTACTGGACGAGTAATCCAGAGGGGTACAGTAGTGTGGTGGGTCTGTTACTGGACTAGTAATCCAGAGGGGTACAGTAGTGTGGTGGGTCTGTTACTGGACTAGTAATCCAGAGGGGTACAGTAGTGTAGTGATTCTGTTACTGGACTAGTAATCCAGAGGGGTACAGTAGTGTGGTGGGTCTGTTACTGGACTAGTAATCCAGAGGGGTACAGTAGTGTGGTGGGTCTGTTACTGGACTAGTAATCCAGAGGGGTACAGTAGTGTAGTGATTCTGTTACTGGACTAGTAATCCAGAGGGGTACAGTAGTGTGGTGGGTCTGTTACTGGACTAGTAATCCAGAGGGGTACAGTAGTGTGGTGGGTCTGTTACTGGACTAGTAATCCAGAGGGGTACAGTAGTGTAGTGGGTCTGTTACTGGACTAGTAATCCAGAGGGGTACAGTAGTGTAGTGATTCTGTTACTGGACTAGTAATCCAGAGGGGTACAGTAGTGTAGTGATTCTGTTACTGGACGAGTAATCCAGAGGGGTACAGTAGTGTAGTGATTCTGTTACCGGACTAGTAATCCAGAGGGGTACAGTAGTGCAGTGATTCTGTTACTGGACTAGTAATCCAGAGGGGTACAGTGGTGTAGTGATTCTGTTACTGGACTAGTAATCCAGAGGGGTACAGTAGTGTAGTGGGTCAGTTACTGGACTAGTAATCCAGAGGGGTACAGTAGTGTAGTGATTCTGTTACTGGACTAGTAATCCAGAGGGGTACAGTAGTGTAGTGGGTCTGTTACTGGACTAGTAATCCAGAGGGGTACAGTAGTGTAGTGGGTCTGTTACTGGACTAGTAATCCAGAGGGGTACAGTAGTGTAGCGGGTCTGTTACTGGACTAGTAATCCAGAGGGGTACAGTAGTGTAGTGGGTCTGTTACTGGACGAGTAATCCAGAGGGGTACAGGAGTGTAGTGGGTCTGTTACTGGACGAGTAATCCAGAGGGGTACAGTAGTGTAGTGATTCTGTTACTGGACTAGTAATCCAGAGGGGTACAGTAGTGTAGTGATTCTGTTACTGGACTAGTAATCCAGAGGGGTGCAGTAGTGTAGTGATTCTGTTACTGGACTAGTAATCCAGAGGGGTACAGTAGTGTAGTGATTCTGTTACTGGACTAGTAATCCAGAGGGGTACAGTAGTGTAGTGATTCTGTTACTGGACTAGTAATCCAGAGGGGTACAGTAGTGTAGTGATTCTGTTACTGGACTAGTAATCCAGAGGGGTACAGTAGTGTAGTGGGTCTGTTACTGGACTAGTAATCCAGAGGGGTACAGTAGTGTAGTGATTCTGTTACTGGACTAGTAATCCAGAGGGGTACAGTAGTGTGGTGGGTCTGTTACTGGACTAGTAATCCAGAGGGGTACAGTAGTGTGGTGGGTCTGTTACTGGACTAGTAATCCAGAGGGGTACAGTAGTGTAGTGGGTCTGTTACTGGACTAGTAATCCAGAGGGGTACAGTAGTGTGGTGGGTCTGTTACTGGACTAGTAATCCAGAGGGGTACAGTAGTGTAGTGATTCTGTTAATGGACTAGTAATCCAGAGGGGTACAGTAGTGTAGTGATTCTGTTACTGGACCAGTAATCCAGAGGGGTACAGTAGTGTAGTGATTCTGTTACTGGACTAGTAATCCAGAGGGGTACAGTAGTGTAGTGATTCTGTTACTGGACTAGTAATCCAGAGGGGTACAGTAGTGTAGTGATTCTGTTACTGGACTAGTAATCCAGAGGGGTACAGTAGTGTAGTGGGTCTGTTACTGGACTAGTAATCCAGAGGGGTACAGTAGTGTAGTGATTCTGTTACTGGACTAGTAATCCAGAGGGGTACAGTAGTGTAGTGATTCTGTTACTGGACTAGTAATCCAGAGGGGTACAGTAGTGTAGTGATTCTGTTACTGGACTAGTAATCCAGAGGGGTACAGTAGTGTGGTGGGTCTGTTACTGGACGAGTAATCCAGAGGGGTACAGTAGTGTAGTGGGTCTGTTACTGGACGAGTAATCCAGAGGGGTACAGTAGTGTGGTGGGTCTGTTACTGGACTAGTAATCCAGAGGGGTACAGTAGTGTGGTGGGTCTGTTACTGGACTAGTAATCCAGAGGGGTACAGTAGTGTGGTGGGTCTGTTACTGGACTAGTAATCCAGAGGGGTACAGTAGTGTAGTGATTCTGTTAATGGACTAGTAATCCAGAGGGGTACAGTAGTGTGGTGGGTCTGTTACTGGACTAGTAATCCAGAGGGGTACAGTAGTGTAGTGATTCTGTTACTGGACTAGTAATCCAGAGGGGTACAGTAGTGTAGTGATTCTGTTACTGGACTAGTAATCCAGAGGGGTACAGTAGTGTAGTGGGTCTGTTACTGGACTAGTAATCCAGAGGGGTACAGTAGTGTAGTGATTCTGTTACTGGACTAGTAATCCAGAGGGGTACAGTAGTGTAGTGATTCTGTTACTGGACTAGTAATCCAGAGGGGTACAGTGGTGTAGTGATTCTGTTACTGGACTAGTAATCCAGAGGGGTACAGTAGTGTAGTGATTCTGTTACTGGACTAGTAATCCAGAGGGGTACAGTAGTGTAGTGGGTCTGTTACTGGACTAGTAATCCGGAGGGGTACAGTGGTGTAGTGATTCTGTTACTGGACTAGTAATCCAGAGAGGTACAGTAGTGTAGTGATTCTGTTACTGGACGAGTAATCCAGAGGGGTACAGTAGTGCAGTGGATCTGTTACTGGACTAGTAATCCAGAGGGGTACAGTAGTGTAGTGATTCTATTACTGGACTAGTAATCCAGAGGGGTACAGTAGTGTAGTGATTCTGTTACTGGACTAGTAATCCAGAGGGGTACAGTAGTGTAGTGATTCTGTTACTGGACTAGTAATCCAGAGGGGTACAGTAGTGTAGTGATTCTGTTACTGGACTAGTAATCCAGAGGGGTACAGTAGTGTAGTGGGTCTGTTACTGGACTAGTAATCCAGAGGGGTACAGTAGTGTAGTGGGTCTGTTACTGGACTAGTAATCCAGAGGGGTACAGTAGTGTAGTGGGTCTGTTACTGGACTAGTAATCCAGAGGGGTACAGTAGTGTAGTGATTCTGTTACTGGACGAGTAATCCAGAGGGGTACAGTAGTGTAGTGGGTCTGTTACTGGACGAGTAATCCAGAGGGGTCCTCCCGTCACAGACTCCGGACCCCCCGTGTTATCCCCGCTCCATACTCACATTTTCCTGTTCCCCGAAGTCTGGTTTGTGCCATGTTTCAATTTTAACAAAGAAATCGTCTTTCATATATTCGTTCTGTAAAAAAAAGAGAGGGGGTCAGGGCGAGGGAGAGCGAGTGGTGGGGAGGGGGTCAGGGCGAGGGAGAGCGAGTGGTGGGGAGGGGGTCTCAGGCGAGGGAGAGCGAGTGGTGGGGAGTGGGTCAGGGCGAGGGAGAGCGAGTGGTGGGGAGGGGGTCAGGGCGAGGGAGAGCGAGTGGTGGGGAGGGGGTCAGGGCGAGGGAGAGCGAGTGGTGGGGAGTGGGCGAGGGCGAGGGAGAGCGAGTGGTGGGGAGGGGGTCAGGGCGAGGGAGAGCGAGTGGTGGGGAGGGGGTCAGGGCGAGGGAGAGCGAGTGGTGGGGAGGGGTCAGGGCGAGGGAGAGCGAGTGGTGGGGAGTGGGCGAGGGCGAGGGAGAGCGAGTGGTGGGGAGGGGGTCAGGGCGAGGGAGAGCGAGTGGTGGGGAGGGGGTCAGGGCGAGGGAGAGCGAGTGGTGGGGAGTGGGCGAGGGAGAGCGAGTGGTGGGGAGTGGGCGAGGGCGAGGGAGAGCGAGTGGTGGGGAGGGGGTCAGGGCGAGGGAGAGCGAGTGGTGGGGAGTGGGCGAGGGCGAGGGAGAGCGAGTGGTGGGGAGAGGGCGAGGGAGAGCGAGTGGTGGGGAGAGGGCGAGGGAGAGCGAGTGGTGGGGAGAGGGCGAGGGAGAGCGAGTGGTGGGGAGGGGGTCAGGGCGAGGGAGAGCGAGTGGTGGGGAGGGGGTCAGGGCGAGGGAGAGCGAGTGGTGGGGAGTGGGCGAGGGCGAGGGAGAGCGAGTGGTGGGGAGAGGGCGAGGGAGAGCGAGTGGTGGGGAGTGGGCGAGGGCGAGGGAGTGGTGGGGAGTGGGCGAGGGCGAGGGAGAGCGAGTGGTGGGGAGGGGGTCAGGGCGAGGGAGAGCGAGTGGTGGGGAGGGGGTCAGGGCGAGGGAGAGCGAGTGGTGGGGAGGGGGTCAGGGCGAGGGAGAGCGAGTGGTGGGGAGTGGGTCAGGGCGAGGGAGAGCGAGTGGAGGGGAGTGGGTCAGGGCGAGGGAGAGCGAGTGGTGGGGAGGGGGTCAGGGCGAGGGAGAGCGAGTGGTGGGGAGTGGGCGAGGGCGAGGGAGAGCGAGTGGTGGGGAGTGGGTCAGGGCGAGGGAGAGCGAGTGGTGGGGAGTGGGTCAGGGCGAGGGAGAGCGAGTGGTGGGGAGGGGGTCTCGGGCGAGGGAGAGCGAGTGGTGGGGAGTGGGCGAGGGCGAGGGAGAGCGAGTGGTGGGGAGTGGGCGAGGGCGAGGGAGAGCGAGTGGTGGGGAGGGGGTCAGGGCGAGGGAGAGCGAGTGGTGGGGAGTGGGCGAGGGCGAGGGAGAGCGAGTGGTGGGGAGGGGGTCAGGGCGAGGGAGAGCGAGTGGTGGGGAGGGGGTCAGGGCGAGGGAGAGCGAGTGGTGGGGAGGGGGTCTCGGGCGAGGGAGAGCGAGTGGTGGGGAGTGGGCGAGGGCGAGGGAGAGCGAGTGGTGGGGAGTGGGCGAGGGCGTGTGTCAGTGTCTCTGCTGGTGCCTGTGGGTGGTGTGTGGGTGTGTCTGCTGGTGCCTGTGGGTGGTGTGTCGGTGTGTCTGCTGGTGCCTGTGGGTGGTGTGTCAGTGTCTCTGCTGGTGCCTGTGGGTGGTGTGTGGGTGTGTCTGCTGGTGCCTGTGGGTGGTGTGTCGGTGTGTCTGCTGGTGCCTGTGGATGGTGTGTCGGTGTGTCTGCTGGTGCCTGTGGGTGGTGTGTCGGTGTCTCTGCTGGTGCCTGTGGGTGGTGTGTCGGTGTGTCTGCTGGTGCCTGTGGGTGGTGTGTCGGTGTCTCTGCTGGTGCCTGTGGGTGGTGTGTCGGTGTGTCTGCTGGTGCCTGTGGGTGGTGTGTCGGTGTCTCTGCTGGTGCCTGTGGGTGGTGTGTCGGTGTGTCTGCTGGTGCCTGTGGGTGGTGTGTCGGTGTGTCTGCTGGTGCCTGTGGGTGGTGTGTCGGTGTGTCTGCTGGTGCCTGTGGGTGGTGTGTCGGTGTGTCTGCTGGTGCCTGTGGGTGGTGTGTCGGTGTGTCTGCTGGTGCCTGTGGGTGGTGTGTTGCCTGTCTGCTGGTGTCTATGGGATGTGCTCACTCACCGTGACAACTGGCCACGTCCAATTGGGAGTCACATGGAAAAGAGGAAAAGTTGAGTTATTTTCCGATTTCACCCGTTCTTTGCCGCCCCTCAATCCCCAAACCTCGACCGATCGATCCCACCCACCCACCATGGGGCATGTCATGCTGCCTCACACAGCCCAATAGCCGAAGGGACATGATGTGCAGAAGCCCCTCACATCTCCCATGTCAGGCGTGGTCCAGTGTATCTCCCTCTGAGAAAGAAGGTCCTGGGTTCGAGCCCCCACTCCAGAGACTCCAGCCCTGGAACCCAGGCCCCACACTCCCAGGTGCCGGGCGCTGAGGGAACGCCGCACCGTCGGAGACGTTAAACCGAGGGCCCCGTCTGCCCACTCAGGTGTGCCCAGAGGCCGATATTTATCCCTCAACCAACACCACTAAAAAAAAGATGATCCGGTCATTTATCACATTGCTGTTTATGGGATCTTGCTGTGCGCAAATTGTCTGCCACACTTCCAACATGACAACACTTCAACAAGTACTTGACTTGGGCACCAGTGAGCTCTGCGTCGAGGGGAGAAGGTGGGTCGGTGTGGGATTGAGGGATTGGGGAGAAGGTGGGTCGGTGTGGGATTGAGGGATTGGGGAGAAGGTGGGTCAGTGGGGATTGAGGGATTGGGGAGAAGGTGGGTCGGTGTGGGATTGAGGAGAAGGTGGGTCGGTGGGGATTGAGGGATTGGGGAGAAGGTGGGTCGGTGTGGGATTGAGGAGAAGGTGGGTCGGTGGGGATTGAGGGATTGGGGAGAAGGTGGGTCGGTGGGGATTGAGGGATTGGGGAGAAGGTGGGTCGGTGGGGATTGAGGGATTGGGGAGAAGGTGGGTCGGTGTGGGATTGAGGGATTGGGGAGAAGGTGGGTCGGTGTGGGATTGAGGGATTGGGGAGAAGGTGGGTCAGTGGGGATTGAGGGATTGGGGAGAAGGTGGGTCAGTGTGGGATTGAGGGATTGGGAAGAAGGTGGGTCGGTGGGGATTGAGGGATTGGGGAGAAGGTGGGTCGGTATGGGATTGAGGGATTGGGGAGAAGGTGGGTCGGTGTGGGATTGAGGGATCGGGGAGAAGGTGGGTCGGTGTAGGATTGAGGGATTGGGGAGAAGGTGGGTCGGTGGGGATTGAGGGATTGGGGAGAAGGTGGGTCGGTGGGGATTGAGGGATTGGGGATAAGGTGGGTCGGTGTGGGATTGAGGGATTGGGGAGAAGGTGGGTCGGTGGGGATTGAGGGATTGGGGAGATGATGGGTCGGTGGGGATTGAGGGATTGGGGATAAGGTGGGTCGGTGGGGATTGAGGGATTGGGGAGATGGTGGGTCGGTGTGGGATTGAGGGATCGGGAAGAAGGTGGGTCGGTGGGGATTGAGGGATCGGGGAGAAGGTGGGTCGGTGGGGATTGAGGGATTGGGGAGAAGGTGGGTCGGTGTGGGATTGAGGGATCGGGGAGAAGGTGGGTCGGTGTGGGATTGAGGGATTGGGGAGAAGGTGGGTCGGTGGGGATTGAGGGATTGGGGAGGTGGGTCGGTGGGGATTGAGGAGAAGGTGGGTCGGTGTGGGATTGAGGGATTGGGGAGAAGGCGGGTCGGTGGGGATTGAGGGATTGGGGAGACGGTGGGTCGGTGTGGGATTGAGGGATTGGGGAGAAGGTGGGTCGGTGTGGGTTCGAGGGATTGGGGAGAAGGTGGGTCGGTGTGGGATTGAGGGATTGGGGAGAAGGTGGGTCGGTGTGGGATTGAGGGATTGGGGAGAAGGTGGGTCGGTGTGGGATTGAGGGATTGGGGAGAAGGTGGGTCGGTGTGGGTTCGAGGGATTGGGGAGAAGGTGGGGATTGTGGGATTGGGGAGAAGGTGGGTCGGTGGGGATTGGGGAGAAGGTGGGTCAGTGTGGGATTGAGGGATTGGGGAGAAGGTGGGTCGGTGTGGGATTGAGGGATTGGGGAGAAGGTGGGTCGGTGGGGATTGAGGGATTGGGGAGAAGGTGGGTCGGTGAGGGATTGAGGGATTGGGGAGAAGGTGGGTCGGTGGGGATTGAGGAGAAGGTGGGTCGGTGGGGATTGAGGGATTGGGGAGACGGTGGGTCGGTGTGGGATCGAGGGATTGGGGAGAAGGTGGGTCGGTGTGGGATCGAGGGATTGGGGAGAAGGTGGGTCGGTGTGGGATCGAGGGATTGGGGAGAAGGTGGGTCGGTGTGGGATTGAGGGATTGGGGAGAACGTGCGTCGGTGTGGGATTGAGGGATTGGGGAGAAGGTGGGTAGGTGTGGGATTGAGGGATTGGGGAGAAGGTGGGTAGGTGTGGGATTGAGGGATTGGGGAGAAGGTGGGTAGGTGTGGGATTGAGAGATTGGGGAGAAGGTGGGTAGGTGTGGGATTGAGGGATTGGGGAGAAGGTGGGTCAGTGGGGATTGAGGGATTGGGGAGAAGGTGGGTCGGTGTGGGATTGAGGGATTGGGGAGAAGGTGGGTCGGTGGGATTGAGGGATTGGGGAGAAGGTGGGTCGGTGTGGGATTGAGGGATTGGGGAGAAGGTAATTCGGTGTGGGATTGAGGGATTGGGGAGAAGGTGGGTCGGTGTGGGATTGAGGGATTGGGGAGAAGGTGGGTCGGTGTGGGATTGAGGAGAAGGTGGGTCGGTGTGGGATTGAGGGATTGGGGAGAAGGTGGGTCGGTGTGGGATTGAGGGATTGGGGAGAAGGTGGGTCGGTGTGGGATTGAGGGATTGGGGAGAAGGTGGGTCGGTGTGGGATTGAGGGATTGGGGAGAAGGTGGGTCGGTGTGGGATTGAGGGATTGGGGAGAAGGTGGGTCGGTGTGGGTTCGAGGGATTGGGGAGAAGGTGGGGATTGAGGGATTGGGGAGAAGGTGGGTCGGTGGGGATTGAGGAGAAGGTGGGTAGGTGAGGGATTGAGGGATTGGGGAGAAGGTGGGTCGGTGGGGATTGAGGGATTGGGGAGAAGGTGGGTCGGTGGGGATTGAGGGATTGGGGAGAAGGTGGGTCGGTGGGGATTGAGGGATTGGGGAGAAGGTGGGTCGGTGGGGATTGGGGAGAAGGTGGGTCGGTGTGGGATTGAGGGATTGGGGAGAAGGTGGGTCGGTGTGGGATTGAGGGATTGAGGAGAAGGTGGGTAGGTGAGGGATTGAGGGATTGGGGAGAAGGTGGGTCGGTGGGGATTGAGGGATTGGGGAGAAGGTGGGTCGGTGGGGATTGAGGGATTGGGGAGATGGTGGGTCGGTGTGGGATTGAGGGATTGGGGAGAAGGTGGGTCGGTGGGGATTGAGGGATTGGGGAGAAGGTGGGTCGGTGGGGATCGAGGGATTGGGGAGAAGGTGGGTCAGTGTGGGATCGAGGGATTGGGGAGAAGGTGGGTCGGTGTGGGATCGAGGGATTGGGGAGAAGGTGGGTCAGTGTGGGATCGAGGGATTGGGGAGAAGGTGGGTCGGTGGGGATTGAGGGATTGGGGAGAAGGTGGGTCGGTGTGGGATTGAGGGATTGGGGAGAAGGTGGGTAGGTGTGGGATTGAGGGATTGGGGAGAAGGTGGGTCGGTGGGGATTGAGGGATTGGGGAGAAGGTGGGTCGGTGTGGGTTCGAGGGATTGGGGAGAAGGTGGGTCGGTGTGGGTTCGAGGGATTGGGGAGAAGGTGGGTCGGTGGGGATTGAGGGATTGGGGAGAAGGTGGGTCAGTGTGGGATTGAGGGATTGGGGAGAAGGTTGGTCGGTGTGGGATTGAGGAGAAGGTGGGTCGGTGTGGGATTGAGGGATTGGGGAGAAGGTGGGTCGGTGTGGGATTGAGGGATTGGGGAGAAGGTGGGTCGGTGTGGGATTGAGGGATTGGGGAGAAGGTGGGTCAGTGTGGGATTGAGGGATTGGGGAGAAGGTGGGTCAGTGGGGATTGAGGGATTGGGGAGGTGGGTCGGTGTGGGATTGAGGGATTGGGGAGGTGGGTCAGTGTGGGATTGAGGGATTGGGGAGAAGGTTGGTCGGTGGGGATTGAGGGATTGGGGAGAAGGTGGGTCGGTGTGGGATTGAGGGATTGGGGAGAAGGTGGGTCAGTGGGGATTGAGGGATTGGGGAGAAGGTGGGTCGGTGTGGGATTGAGGGATTGGGGAGAAGGTGGGTCAGTGGGGATTGAGGGATTGGGGAGGTGGGTCGGTGTGGGATTGAGGGATTGGGGAGGTGGGTCAGTGTGGGATTGAGGGATTGGGGAGAAGGTAGGTCGGTGGGGATTGAGGGATTGGGGAGAAGGTGGGTCGGTGTGGGATTGGGGAGAAGGTGGGTCAGTGGGGATTGAGGGATTGGGGAGGTGGGTCCGTGGGGATTGGGGAGAAGGTGGGTCAGTGGGGATTGAGGGATTGGGGAGGTGGGTCCGTGTGGGATTGAGGGATTGGGGAGTTGGGTCAGTGGGGATTGGGGAGAAGGTGGGTCAGTGGGGATTGAGGGATTGGGGAGGTGGGTCAGTGTGGGATTGGGGAGAAGGTGGGTCGGTGTGGGATTGAGGAGAAGGTGGGTCGGTGTGGGATTGAGGGATTGGGGAGAAGGTGGGTCGGTGTGGGATTGAGGGATTGGGGAGAAGGTGGGTCGGTGTGGGATTGAGGGATTGGGGAGAAGGTGGGTCGGTGTGGGATTGAGGGATTGGGGAGAAGGTGGGTCGGTGGGGATTGAGGGATTGGGGAGAAGGTGGGTCGGTGTGGGATTGAGGGATTGGGGAGAAGGTGGGTCGGTGTGGGATTGAGGGATTGGGGAGAAGGTGGGTCGGTGGGATTGAGGGATTGGGGAGAAGGTGGGTCGGTGGGATTGAGGGATTGGGGAGAAGGTGGGTCGGTGTGGGATTGAGGGATTTGGGAGAAGGTGGGTCGGTGGGATTGAGGGATTGGGGAGAAGGTGGGTCGGTGGGGATTGAGAGATTGGGGAGAAGGTGGGTCGGTGTGATTGAGGGATTGGGGAGAAGGTGGGTCGGTGGGGATTGAGGGATTGGGGAGTTGGGTCAGTGGGGATTGGGGAGAAGGTGGGTCGGTGGGGATTGAGGGATTGGGGAGAAGGTGGGTCGGTGTGGGATTGAGGGATTGGGGAGAAGGTGGGTCGGTGTGGGATTGAGGGATTGGGGAGAAGGTGGGTCGGTGTGGGATTGAGGGATTGGGGAGACGGTGGGTCGGTGTGGGATTGAGGGATTGGGGAGTTGGGTCAGTGGGGATTGGGGAGGTGGGTCGGTGGGGATTGAAATGCGGGGATACAGTGACTCGGATACGAACATTTGAATTAAGAGCTGGAGTCGGCCATTCGGCCCCTCGAGCCTGCTCTGCCATTTGATAAGATCATGGCTGATCTGATGGTGACCTCAACCCTCCTTTCCCGTCGACCTACTATAACCTTTGACTCCCTTGTTAATCAGGAATCTCTCTTACTCAGCCTTCAAAATATTCACTGACCCTGCCTCCCCCGCTCTCTGGGGAAGGGAGTTCCACAGACTCACGACCCTCTGAGAGAAAAATATTCTCCTCATCTCCGTCTTCAATGGGAGACCCCTTATTTTTAAACTGTGGTCCCGAGTTCTAGTCTCTCCCACAAGGGGAAACATCCTCTCAGCATCTACCCCTTCTAGTCCCCTCAGGATCTTCTGTGTTTCAATAAGATCACCTCTCATTCTCCTAAACTCCAGTGTTTACAGGCCCAACTTGTCCAACCTTTCCTCATAAGATAACCCCCTCATCCCAGGAATCAGTCGAGTGAACCTTCTCTGAACCAACTCCAAAGCAATTCTGTCCTTTCTTAAATAAGGAGACCAAAACTGCACACAGCATTCTGGATGTGGTCTCACCAATGCCCTGTGCAACTGGAGCAAAACATCTCTACTTTTATATTCCATTCCCCTTGTAATAAATGACCACACTCCATTTACCTTCCAAATCACTTGCTGTACCTGCGTATTGTGATCCATGTACTGGGACACCCAGATCCCTCTGTACCTCAGAGCTCGGCAATCTCTCTCCATTTAAATAATATACTGCTTTTCTATTCCTCCTGCCAAAGTGGACAAGTTCACATTTTCCCACATTATACTCCATCTGACTAATTTTCACCCACTCACTTACCCTATCTATATCCCTTTGCAGACTCCTTATGTCCTCTTCACAACTTACTTTCCCACCTACCCTTGTGTCATCAGCCAATTTAGCAACCACACATTCGGCCCCTTCATCCAATCATCGATATAGATTGTAAATAGTTGAGGCCCCAGCACTGATCCCTGTGGCACTCCACTCGTTACATCTTGCCAACCTGAAGATGGCCCCTTTATGCCGACTCTCTCTTTCGTGTTAGCGAAGCTCCTGTTCCAGTGCGATGTGCTACACACCTGTGCGACAGTAAGGGTAGGCGTTCCAGGCTTTCTCATGGACAACGAGAGACCCCTCGGGAGCAATCAGTCGAATGAACTGTGGCACTTTACTGGGACAGAAAAGAAGAGGCTGCAGTCAGGGTCAATGATTCACACACACCGTCCCATCAAACACTCCCAGGGTCAGAAACAGAGTAAAGCTCCCTCTACACTGTCCCATCAAACACTCCCAGGGTTAGATACAGAGTAAAGCTCCCTCTACACTGTCCCATCAAACACTCCCAGGGTTAGATACAGAGTAAAGCTCCCTCTACACCGTCCCATCAAACACTCCCAGGGTTAGATACAGAGTAAAGCTCCCTCTACACTGTCCCATCAAACACTCCCAGGGTCAGATACAGAGTAAAGCTCCCTCTACACTGTCCCATCAAACACTCCCAGGGTCAGATACAGAGTAAAGCTCCCTCTACACCGTCCCATCAAACACTCCCAGGGTTAGATACAGAGTAAAGCTCCCTCTACACTGTCCCATCAAACACTCCCAGGGTCAGATACAGAGTAAAGCTCCCTCTACACTGTCCCATCAAACACTCCCAGGGTTAGATACAGAGTAAAGCTCCCTCTACACTGTCCCATCAAACACTCCCAGGGTCAGATACAGAGTAAAGCTCCCTCTACACCGTCCCATCAAACACTCCCAGGGTTTGATACAGAGTAAAGCTCCCTCTACACCGTCCCATCAAACACTCCCAGGGTTAGATACAGAGTAAAGCTCCCTCTACACCGTCCCATCAAACACTCCCAGGGTTAGATACAGAGTAAAGCTCCCTCTACACTGTCCCATCAAACACTCCCAGGGTCAGATACAGAGTAAAGCTCCCTCTACACCGTCCCATCAAACACTCCCAGGGTTAGATACAGAGTAAAGCTCCCTCTACACTGTCCCATCAAACACTCCCAGGGTTAGATACAGAGTAAAGCTCCCTCTACACTGTCCCATCAAACACTCCCAGGGTCAGATACAGAGTAAAGCTCCCTCTACACCGTCCCATCAAACACTCCCAGGGTTTGATACAGAGTAAAGCTCCCTCTACACCGTCCCATCAAACACTCCCAGGGTTAGATACAGAGTAAAGCTCCCTCTACACTGTCCCATCAAACACTCCCAGGGTTAGATACAGAGTAAAGCTCCCTCTACACTGTCCCATCAAACACTCCCAGGGTTTCCAGTGGTGTGCCACAGGGCTCAGTGTTGGGACCCTTGCTGTTTGTGGTATATATTAATGATTTGGACTTGAATGTAGGGGGCATGATTGGCAAATTTGCAGACGACACAAAAATTGTCCGTGTAGTTGATAGTGAAGAGGATAGCTGTAGACTCCAAGAAGATATCAATGGGTTGGTGGAGTGGGCGGAAAAGTGGCAAATGGAGTTCAACCCGGAGAAGTGTGAGGTAATGCACTTAGGGAGGGCAAACAGTAAAAGGGAATACGCAGTAAACGGGAATATATTGAGAGGGGTAGAGGAAGTGAGAGACCTTGGAGTGCATGTGCACAGGTCCCTGAAGGTGGCAGTACAGATAGTTAAGGTTGTGAAGAAGGCATACGGAATGCTCTCCGTTATTAGCCGAGGTATAGAATACAAAAGCAGGGATGTAATGACGGAACTGTATAAAACGCTGGTAAGGCCACAGCTGGAGTATTGTGCGCAGTTCTGGTCACCACATTACAGGAAGGACGTAATTGCTCTGGAGAGAGTGCAGAGAAGATTTACAAGAATGTTGGCAGGGCTTGAAAATTGCAGCAACGAGGAGAGATTGGATAGGCTGGGGTTGTTTTCCTTGGAGCAGAGGAGGCTGAGGAGAGACTTGATTGAGGTGTACAAAATTATGAGGGGCCGAGATAGAGTAGACAGGAAGTACCTGTTTCCCCTAGCGGAGAGTTCAAGAACTAGAGGACATAGATTTAAGCTGATTGGCGGAAGGATTAGAGGGGACATGAGGAAAAACTTTTTTACCCAGAGGGTGGGGGGTGTATGGAATTCGCTGCAAGAATTGGTGGTAGAGGCAGGGACCCCCAACTCTTTTAAAAAGTACCTGGACCTGCACCTAAAGTGCTGAAAACTGCAGGGCTACGGACCGGGTGCTGGAAGGTGGGATCAGAATGGGCACCTGGTTGTTCTTCGAGCCGGCACGGACACGATGGGCCGAATGGCCCCATTCTGTGCTGTATCTTTTCTATGGTTCACACTGAACACAGGTTACTCACTTCTCCAGATAGTAGATTTTGTGTGTGTACTGTCCCCTCTCACCATCCTTCTCGTACGGTTCATTTGTGAGGACCTCAATGCCGTCTCCACCTCCTGTGTTGTTCTTGCTCGCCTCTGCAACTGAATAGAGCTGGCCGACCTGGTACTGAGAGATCAGGGGAAAGATCAAATTACTACACTGAGCAAAAATAACCCCATCGACAGCACCAAACACTCCCAGGGTCAGGGACAGGGTAAAGCTCCCTCCACACTGTCCCATCAAACACTCCCAGGGTCAGGGACAGAGTAAAGCTCCCTCTACACTGTCCCATCAAACACTCCCAGGGCAGGTACAGGGTTCGATACAGAGTAAAGCTCCCTCTACACTGTCCCATCAAACACTCCCAGGGTAGGTACAGGGTTAGATACAGAGTAAAGCTCCCTCTACACTGTCCCATCAAACACTCCTAGGGTCAGGTACAGGGTTAGATACAGAGTAAAGCTCCCTCGACACTGGCCCATCAAACACTCCCAGGGTAGGTACAGGGTTAGATACAGAGTAAAGCTCCCTCTACACTGTCCCGTCAAACACTCCCAGGGTCAGGGACAGGGTTAGATACAGAGTAAAGCTCCCTCTACACTGTCCCGTCAAACACTCCCAGGGTCAGGGACAGGGTTAGATACAGAGTAAAGCTCCCTCTACACTGTCCCGTCAAACACTCCCAGGGTCAGGGACAGGGTTAGATACAGAGTAAAGCTCCCTCTACACTGTCCCGTCAAACACTCCCAGGGCAGGTACAGGGTTAGATACAGAGTAAAGCTCCCTCTACACTGTCCCGTCAAACACTCCCAGGGCAGGTACAGGGTTAGATACAGAGTAAAGCTCCCTCCACACTGTCCCGTCAAACACTCCCAGGGTCAGGGACAGAGTAAAGCTCCCTCCACACTGTCCCGTCAAACACTCCCAGGGTCAGGTACAGGGTTAGATACAGAGTAAAGCTCCCTCTACACTGTCCCATCAAACACTCCCAGGGCAGGTACAGGGTTAGATACAGAGTAAAGCTCCCTCCTCACTGTCCCATCAAACACTCCCAGGGCAGGTACAGGGTTAGATACAGAGTAAAGCTCCCTCTACACTGTCCCATCAAACACTCCCAGGGCTGGTACAGGGTTAGATACAGAGTAAAGCTCCCTCTACACTGTCCCATCAAACACTCCCAGGGCTGGTACAGGGTTAGATACAGAGTAAAGCTCCCTCTACACTGACCCATCAAACACTCCCAGGGCAGGTACAGGGTTAGATACAGAGTAAAGCTCCCTCTACACTGTCCCAATCAGAGAGAGGAACCCCTCATCCCCTCTGTTGCGAGCTGGAGTTCCCCCCTCAGGTCGCAGAGGGTGAGAGCTCAGTGTCTGACCCACCGACCAGACAGCCAGCTTTCTGCAGGCTCCTCCATCTCAGCCGTCCTGCCCGACTGTCTGGGAGTTCACCACACCCCCAGTGTGGCTGGTGGAGTTTGGCAACTCTCCACCGACGTCAGAGAAGATTGACAGGAGTGGGAACGGAGAATGAAATCGGGACTCACCTCTTCAACTGAGCAAGGGAGCAGAATCCGGCTAAAACGGCAGAGGGGAGAACAAGGAACAAAATCGGGATTAGGCAATGAGCAGCAGTTGGATATCAGGGGGTAACAGCAGACGAGGCAAGTATTCAAACTCCCGAATTACTGCTCCCACCGTCCGTGTGCACTCTCCCCATTAAATCACCTCCCCACCGTCCGTGTACACTCTCCCCATTAAATCACCTCCCACCGTCCGTGTACACTCTCCCCATTAAATCACCTCCCACCGTCCGTGTACACTCTCCCCATTAAATCACCTCCCACCGTCCGTGTACACTCTCCCCATTAAATCACCTCCCCACCGTCCGTGTACACTCTCCCCATTACATCACCCCCCACAGTCCGTGTACACTCTCCCCATTAAATCACCTCCCACCGTCCGTGTACACTCTCCCCATTAAATCACCTCCGACCGTCCGTGTACACTCTCCCCATTTAATCATCTCCCCACCGTCCGTGTACACTCTCCCCATTAAAACACCTCCCCACCGTCCGTGTACACTCTCCCCATTAAATCACCTCCCCACAGTCCGTGTACACTCTCCCCATTTAATCTCCTCCCACAGTCCGTGTACACACTCCCCATTAAATCTCCTCACACAGTCCGTGTACACTCTCCCCATTAAATCACCTCCCCACAGTCCGTGTACACTCTCCCCATTAAATCACCTCCCCACAGTCCGTGTACACTCTTCCCCATTAAATCACCTCCCCACAGTCCGTGTACACTCTCCCCATTAAATCACCTCCCCACAGTCCGTGTACACTCTCCCCATTAAATCACCTCCCCACAGTCCGTATACACACTCCCCATTAAATCACCTCCCCACAGTCCGTGTACACACTCCCCATTAAATCACCTCCCCACAGTCCGTGTACACACTCCCCATTAAATCACCTCCCCACAGTCCGTGTACACACTCCCCATTAAATCACCTCCCCACAGTCCGTGTACACACTCCCCATTAAATCACCTCCCCACAGTCCGTGTACACTCTCCCCATTAAATCACCCCCCACAGTCCGTGTACACTCTCCCCATTAAATCACCTCCCCACAGTCCGTGTACACACTCCCCATTAAATCACCTCCCACCGTCCGTGTACACTCTCCCCATTAAATCACCTCCCCACCGTCCGTGTACACACTCCCCATTAAATCACCTCCGACCGTCCGTGTACACTCTCCCCATTAAATTACCTCCCACCGTCCGTGTACACTCTCCCCATTAAATCACCTCCCCACAGTCCGTGTACACACTCCCCATTAAATCACCTCCCACCGTCCGTGTACACTCTCCCCATTAAATCACCACCCACAGTCCGTGTACACTCTCCCCATTAAATCACCTCCCCACCGTCCGTGTACACTCTCCCCATTAAATCATCTCCCCACCGTCCGTGTACACACTCCCCATTAAATCACCTCCCACCGTCCGTGTACACTCTCCCCATTAAATCACCTCCGACCGTCCGTGTACACTCTCCCCATTTAATCATCTCCCCACCGTCCGTGTACACTCTCCCCATTAAATCACCTCCCCACAGTCCGTGTACACTCTCCCCATTAAATCACCCCCCACAGTCCGTGTACACACTCCCCATTAAATCACCTCCGACCGTCCGTGTACACTCTCCCCATTTAATCATCTCCCCACCGTCCGTGTACACTCTCCCCATTAAATCACCTCCCCACCGTCCGTGTACACTCTCCCCATTAAATCTCCTCCCACAGTCCGTGTACACTCTCCCCATTTAATCTCCTCCCACAGTCCATGTACACACTCCCCATTTAATCTCCTCCCACAGTCCATGTACACACTCCCCATTAAATCACCACCCACAGTCCGTGTACACAATCCCCATTTAATCTCCTCCCACAGTCCGTGTACACTCTCCCCATTAAATCACCACCCACAGTCCGTGTACACAATCCCCATTTAATCTCCTCCCACAGTCCGTGTACACTCTCCCCATTAAATCACCACCCACAGTCCGTGTACACAATCCCCATTTAATCTCCTCCCACAGTCCGTGTACACTCTCCCCATTTAATCTCCTCCCACAGTCCATGTACACACTCCCCATTAAATCACCTCCCACAGTCCATGTACACACTCCCCATTTAATCTCCTCCCACAGTCCGTGTACACACTCCCCATTTAATCTCCTCCCACAGTCCGTGTACACACTCCCCATTAAATCACCTCCCACAGTCCGTGTACACACTCCCCATTTAATCTCCTCCCACAGTCCGTGTACACAATCCCCATTTAATCTCCTCCCACAGTCCGTGTACACACTCCCCATTTAATCTCCTCCCACAGTCCGTGTACACACTCCCCATTTAATCTCCTCCCACAGTCCATGTACACACTCCCCATTTAATCACCCCCCACAGTCCGTGTACACACTCCCCATTTAATCACCCCCCACAGTCCGTGTACACTCTCCCCATTTAATCTCCTCCCACAGTCCGTGTACACTCTCCCCATTTAATCTCCTCCCACAGTCCGTGTACACACTCCCCATTTAATCTCCTCCCACAGTCCGTGTACACACTCCCCATTAAATCACCCCCCACAGTCCGTGTACACTCTCCCCATTTAATCTCCTCCCACAGTCCATGTACACACTCCCCATTTAATCACCCCCCACAGTCCGTGTACACTCTCTCCATTTAATCACCCCCCACAGTCCGTGTGCACACTCCCCATTAAATCACCTCCCACAGTCCGTGTACACTCTCCCCATTTAATCTCCTCCCACAGTCCGTGTACACACTCCCCATTTAATCACCCCCCACAGTCCGTGTCCACACTCCCCATTTAATCACCCCCCACAGTCCGTGTACACACTCCCCATTTAATCACCCCCCACAGTCCGTGTACACACTCCCCATTTAATCTCCTCCCACAGTCCGTGTACACACTCCCCAGTAAATCACCTCCCACAGTCCGTGTACACTCTCCCCATTAAATCACCTCCCCACCGTCCGTGTACACTCTCCCCATTTAATCTCCTCCCACAGTCCGTGTACACACTCCCCATTTAATCTCCTCCCACAGTCCGTGTACACTCTCCCCATTTAATCTCCTCCCACAGTCCGTGTACACTCTCCCCATTAAATCACCTCCCACAGTCCGTGTACACACTCCCCATTAAATCACCTCCCCACCGTCCGTGTACACTCTCCCCATTTAATCTCCTCCCACAGTCCGTGTACACACTCCCCATTTAATCTCCTCCCACAGTCCGTGTACACACTCCCCATTTAATCTCCTCCCACAGTCCGTGTACACACTCCCCATTTAATCACCCCCCACAGTCCGTGTACACTCTCCCCATTAAATCATCTCCCACAGTCCGTGTACACACTCCCCATTTAATCTCCTCCCACAGTCCATGTACACACTCCCCATTTAATCACCCCCCACAGTCCGTGTACACAATCCCCATTTAATCACCCCCCACAGTCCGTGTACACTCTCCCCATTAAATCATCTCCCACAGTCCGTGTACACACTCCCCATTTAATCTCCTCCCACAGTCCATGTACACACTCCCCATTTAATCACCCCCCACAGTCCGTGTACACAATCCCCATTTAATCACCCCCCACAGTCCGTGTACACTCTCCCCATTAAATCATCTCCCACAGTCCATGTACACTCTCCCCATTTAATCTCCTCCCACAGTCCATGTACACACTCCCCATTTAATCTCCTCCCACAGTCCGTGTACACACTCCCCATTTAATCTCCTCCCACAGTCCGTGTACACACTCCCCATTAAATCACCCCCCACAGTCCGTGTACACTCTCCCCATTTAATCTCCTCCCACAGTCCGTGTACACACTCCCCATTTAATCTCCTCCCACAGTCCGTGTACACTCTCCCCATTTAATCTCCTCCCACAGTCCGTGTACACACTCCCCATTTAATCACCCCCCACAGTCCGTGTACACACTCCGCATTTAATCTCCTCCCACAGTCCGTGTACACTCTCCCCATTAAATCTCCTCCCA
The DNA here is from genome assembly GCF_035084215.1 of Heptranchias perlo. NCBI lineage: Eukaryota > Metazoa > Chordata > Chondrichthyes > Hexanchiformes > Hexanchidae > Heptranchias > Heptranchias perlo. The sequence goes on along the minus strand of NW_027140029.1, from coordinate 13,016 downwards.
CAGTCCGTGTACACTCTCCCCATTTAATCTCCTCCCACCGTCCGTGTACACACTCCCCATTTAATCTCCTCCCACAGTCCGTGTACACTCTCCCCATTTAATCTCCCCCCACAGTCCGTGTACACACTCCCCATTTAATCTCCTCCCACAGTCCGTGTACACTCTCCCCATTTAATCTCCTCCCACAGTCCGTGTACACACTCCCCATTTAATCTCCTCCCACAGTCCGTGTACACACTCCCCATTTAATCTCCTCCCACAGTCCGTGTACACTCTCCCCATTTAATCTCCTCCCACAGTCCATGTACACACTCCCCATTTAATCTCCTCCCACAGTCCGTGTACACACTCCCCATTTAATCTCCTCCCACAGTCCGTGTACACTCTCCCCATTTAATCTCCTCCCACAGTCCGTGTACACACTCCCCATTTAATCACCTCCCACAGTCCGTGTACACACTCCCCATTAAATCACCTCCCACAGTCCGTGTACACACTCCCCATTAAATCTCCTCCCACAGTCCGTGTACACACTCCCCATTTAATCTCCTCCCACAGTCCGTGTACACTCTCCCCATTTAATCACCTCCCACAGTCCGTGTACACTCTCCCCATTTAATCTCCTCCCACAGTCCGTGTACACACTCCCCATTAAATCACCTCCCACAGTCCGTGTACACACTCCCCATTAAATCACCTCCCACAGTCCGTGTACACACTCCCCATTAAATCACCTCCCACAGTCCGTGTACACACTCCCCATTAAATCTCCTCCCACATGCCCCCCATTCCCCCTGGTCCTCCCACCTCCCTCGGGTCCTCCTTCCGGGGTCTCCTCTTGCCCCCCCATTCCCTGTGGTCCTCCCCCCCCGGTCCTCCCTCTGGTCCTCCTCCCGGGGTCTCCACATGCCCCCCATTCCCTCTGGTCCTCCTCCTGGGGTCTCCTCTTGCCCCCCCATTCACTCTGATCCTCCCACCTCCCTCTGGTCCTCCCACCGGGGTCTCCTCTTGCCCCCCCCCTTTGCTCTGGTCCTCCTCCTGGTCCTCCCACCTCCCTCTGGTCCTCCTCCCGGGGTCTCCTCTTGCCCCCCATTCCCTCTGGTCCTCCCCCTGGGGTCTCCTCTTGCCCCCCATTCCTTCTGGTCCTCCCACCTCCCTCTGGTCCTCCCCCCGGGGTCTCCTCTTGCCCCCCATTCCCTCTGGTCCTCCCCCTGGGGTCTCCTCTTGCCCCCCATTCCCTCTGGTCCTCCCCCCAGGGTCTCCTCTTGCCCCCCATTCCCTCTGGTCCTCCTCCCGGGGTCTCCTCTTGCCCCCCATTCCCTCTGGTCCTCCCCCTGGGGTCTCCTCTTGCCCCCCATTCCCTCTGGTCCTCCCCCCCAGGGTCTCCTCTTGCCCCCCATTCCCTCTGGTCCTCCCCCCAGGGTCTCCTCTTGCCCCCCATTCCCTCTGGTCCTCCCCCCGGGGTCTCCTCTTGCCCCCCATTCCCTCTGGTCCTCCCCCTGGGGTCTCCTCTTGCCCCCCATTCCCTCTGGTCCTCCCACCTCCCTCAGGTCCTCCTCCTGGGGTCTCCTCTTGCCCCCCATTCCCTCTGGTCCTCCCACCTCCCTCAGGTCCTCCCCCCGGGGTCTCCTCTTGCCCCCCATTCCCTCTGGTCCTCCCCCTGGGGTCTCCTCTTGCCCCCCATTCCCTCTGGTCCTCCCCCTGGGGTCTCCTCTTGCCCCCCATTCCCTCTGGTCCTCCCACCTCCCTCAGGTCCTCCCCCTGGGGTCTCCTCTTGCCCCCCCATTCCCTCTGGTCCTCCCCCTGGTCCTCCCACCTCTCTCAGGTCCTCCCCCTGGGGTCTCCTCTTGCCCCCCATTCCCTCTGGTCCTCCCACCTCCCTCAGGTCCTCCCCCCGGGGTCTCCTCTTGCCCCCCATTCCCTCTGGTCCTCCCCCTGGTCCTCCTACCTCCCTCAGGTCCTCCCCCCGGGGTCTCCTCTTGCCCCCCATTCCCTCTGGTCCTCCCACCTCCCTCAGGTCCTCCCCCCGGGGTCTCCTCTTGCCCCCCATTCCCTCAGGTCCTCCCCCTGGTCCTCCCACCTCCCTCAGGTCCTCCCCCCGGGGTCTCCTCTTGCTGCCCATTCCCCCAGGTCCTCTCCCTGGTCCTCCTACCTCCCTCAGGTCCTCCCCCCGGGGTCTCCTCTTGCCCCCCATTCCCTCTGGTCCTCCCCCTGGTCCTCCCACCTCCCTCAGGTCCTCCCCCCGGGGTCTCCTCTTGCCCCCCATTCCCTCTGGTCCTCCCCCTGGGGTCTCCTCTTGCCCCCCATTCCCTCTGGTCCTCCCCCTGGTCCTCCCACCTCCCTCAGGTCCTCCCCCCGGGGTCTCCTCTTGCCCCGCATTCCCTCTGGTCCTCCCCCTGGTCCTCCCACCTCCCTCAGGTCCTCCCCCCGGGGTCTCCTCTTGCCCCCCATTCCCTCTGGTCCTCCCCCTGGTCCTCCCACCTCCCTCAGGTCCTCCCCCCGGGGTCTCCTCTTGCCCCCCATTCCCTCTGGTCCTCCCCCTGGTCCTCCCACCTCCCTCAGGTCCTCCCCCCGGGGTCTCCTCTTGCCCCCCATTCCCTCAGGTCCTCCCCCTGGTCCTCCCACCTCCCTCAGGTCCTCCCCCCGGGGTCTCCTCTTGCCCCCCATTCCCTCTGGTCCTCCCCCTGGTCCTCCTACCTCCCTCAGGTCCTCCCCCCGGGGTCTCCTCTTGCCCCCCATTCCCTCTGGTCCTCCCCCTGGTCCTCCCACCTCCCTCAGGTCCTCCCCCCGGGGTCTCCTCTTGCCCCCCATTCCCTCTGGTCCTCCCCCTGGGGTCTCCTCTTGCCCCCCATTCCCTCTGGTCCTCCCCCTGGTCCTCCCACCTCCCTCAGGTCCTCCCCCCGGGGTCTCCTCTTGCCCCGCATTCCCTCTGGTCCTCCCCCTGGTCCTCCCACCTCCCTCAGGTCCTCCCCCCGGGGTCTCCTCTTGCCCCCCATTCCCTCTGGTCCTCCCCCTGGTCCTCCCACCTCCCTCAGGTCCTCCCCCCGGGGTCTCCTCTTGCCCCCCATTCCCTCTGGTCCTCCCCCTGGTCCTCCCACCTCCCTCAGGTCCTCCCCCCGGGGTCTCCTCTTGCCCCCCATTCCCTCAGGTCCTCCCCCTGGTCCTCCCACCTCCCTCAGGTCCTCCCCCCGGGGTCTCCTCTTGCCCCCCATTCCCTCTGGTCCTCCCCCTGGTCCTCCCACCTCCCTCAGGTCCTCCCCCCGGGGTCTCCTCTTGCCCCCCAGGCCTCACTCACTATTCTTTGATCAGAACCATCTTCGCCCCGAAGCCGACGGTCCGGAAACAGGAAGTCGGCCCAGACCCTGGGCCCGGTGCCGCGGCGTCACTTCCTGCTGTGCGCGCGCACCGCCTCCCCGCCCGGGTGACGTCAGGCGGAGGCCGTGGTGACGTCATCGGAGCGCGCCCGGGAGGCTGGAAAAGACCCCGAATGGTCGCAGGGGAAAAGGGTCTATTAAATAGAGCGGAGGGTCCCGGGGATCAGCCCCGATCAATAATCAATAATAATATCAATAATAATATGATCAATAATAATAATAATATGATCAATAATAAATCAATAATCAGTAATATCAATAATAATAATATGATCAATAATAAATCAATAATCAGTAATATGATCAATAATATTAATATGATCAATAATTATTACTAAATCAATGATCAATATATATAAATCAATAATAATTAATCAATATTAATCAATATCAATAATCAATCATATCAATTATAATATAATCAATAATAATATTGTGCTCAATAATATAATATAAATAAACAAAATTGATAATACTTATAATCAATAATAATATAATCCAAACAATTATCAATATAAAGAATATAAATAATGAATAATGTAAATGATCAATGTATTGAACACTAGATAATAGATAATTAATAATTTATCAATAATTAATATCAATAATCAATAATATAAATAACAATAAAGAATGGATACTAATTAGTATAATCGGCAATCAGTAATTTATATAAATAATTTAAGTAATAATCAATATAAATAAGGAATGAATACTAATTAATATAATAATTAAACAATAATTAATATAAATAATGTAAATTATCCAATCAATAATCAATCGACCCTCTAAATAATCAATATACTAAGGAATAGATAATAATTAATAAATAATCCCTCAATCAATATTAATAATATAAATATTATAAATAATCCTCAATCAATATTAATAAAGAACAGATACTAATGATAAATAAATAATCAATATAATTCATCAATATACTAAAGAAAGGATATTGATTGATCATTAAATATTAATAATCAATAACTATACTAAAGAATGGACACTGTTTTCTACAGTAAATAAGAAACAAAACATCAATAAATATAAATAATAATCATCTTAAAGAAGAAATAACAATTAATAAATAAACAAAAGAATCGATATAAACCATCAATATATTAAAGAAGAAATACTAATGAATGTACTAATAAAGAAATGAAATTTAAATATACGAACTAAACCTCGGATCAAACGATTCCCTGGAAACCAACATTATTAATAATAATTTGACAATAACTAATAAATGAGGGTTAAATAACGAGGAGAGGTGACACAGACTGGGCTTGTATTCCCTCGAGTGTCGGAGATTAAGGGGTGATCTAATCGAGGGGTTTAAGATGATTAAAGGATTCGATGGGGTCGATGGAGAGAAACTATTTCCTCTGGTGGGAGAGTCCAGAACAAGTGGGGGAATAATCTTAAAATCAGAGCTCGGCCGTTCAGGGGGTGATGTCAGGAAGGATTTCTTCACACAAAGGGGGAGTGGGAATCTGGAACTCTCTCCCCCCAAATAAAAGCTGTGGGTGTTGGGGGTCAGTTGGAGTTTTCGAGACTGAGATCGGGAGATTTTTGTTGGGGATCGAGGGATACGGACAAAGGGAGGGGGGAATGGGGTTCAGGGACAGATCAGTCACGATCTGGATGAACAGGCTCGAGGGGCTGAATGGCCTCCTCCTGTTCTCTCACTCCCCGTCTCTGTCTCTCTCTTTCTCTCCCTCTTTCTATCTCTCTCTCCGTCTTTCTCTTTCCCTCTTTGTCTAGCTGTCTTTCTCTCACTCTGTCTCTCTCTCGCTCCCTCTCTCTCCCTTCCTCTCTTTCTCTGTCTCACTCTCTCTATCTTTCTCCCTCTCTTTCTCTTCCGTCAGTCTCGCTCTATCTGTCTCTCTCTCTCTCTCCCTCTGTCTCTCCCTCTGTGTCTTTTGCTCACTCTCTCCTCTCCATATCTCTCCCTCTCGCTCTGTGTCTCTGTCTGTCTCTCCCTCTTCCTCTCTGTCTCTTCTGTCCATCTCTCTCTCTCTCTCCCTCTCTTGCTGCCTCTGTCTGTCTCTCTGTGTCTCTTTCTGTCTCGCTGTCTTTCTCTCTCTCTCTGTCTCTCTCCCCCTCTTCTGTCTCTTTCTGTCTCGCTGTCTTTCTCTCTCTCTCTGTCTCTCTCCCCCTCTTCTGTCTCTGTCTCACTGACTTTCTCTCTCTCTCTCTCTCTCCCCCTCTTCTCTCTGTCTCTTTCTGTCTCGCTGACTTTCTCTCTCTTTCTGTCTCTCTCCCCCTCTTCTCTGTCTCGCTGACTTTCTCTCTCTTTCTGTCTCTCTCCCCCTCTTCTCTCTGTCTCTTTCTGTCTCGTTGACTTTCTCTCTCTTTCTGTCTCTCTCCCCCTCTTCTCTCTGTCTCTTTCTGTCTCGCTGACTTTCTCTCTCTTTCTGTCTCTCTCCCCCTCTTCTGTCTCTTTCCGTCTCGCTGACTTTCTCTCTCTCTCTGTCTCTCTCCACCTCTTCTCTCTGTCTCTTTCTGTCTCGCTGACTTTCTCTCTCTCTCTCCCCCTCTTCTCTCTGTCTTTTTCTGTCTCGCTCACTTTCTCTCTCTGTCTCTTTCTCTCTCCCCCTCTTCTCTCTGTCTTTTTCTGTCTCGCTGACTTTCTCTCTCTGTCTCTCTCCCCCTCTTCTCTCTGTCTCGCTGACTTTCTCTCTCTCTCTGTCTCTCTCCCCCTCTTCTCTCTCTCGCTGACTTTCTCTTTCTGTCTCTCTCCCCCTCTTCTCTCTGTCTCTTTCTGTCTCGCTGACTTTCTCTCTCTTTCTGTCTCTCTCCCCCTCTTCTGTCTCTTTCCGTCTCGCTGACTTTCTCTCTCTCCCCTTCTTCTGTCTCGCTGACTTTCTCTCTCTCTCTGTCTCTCTCCCCCTCTTCTCTCTGTCTCTTTCTGTCTCGCTGACTTTCTCTCTCTCTCTCCCCCTCTTCTCTCTGTCTTTTTCTGTCTCGCTGACTTTCTCTGTCTCTCTCCCCCTCTTCTGTCTCTTTCTGTCTCACTGTCTTTCTCTTTCTCCCTCTTCTCTCTGTCTCTTTCTGTCTCGCTGACTTTCTCTCTCTCTCCCCCTCTTCTGTCTCGCTGACTTTCTCTCTTTCTGTCTCTCTCCCCCTCTTCTCTCTGTCTCTTTCTGTCTCGCTGACTTTCTCTCTTTCTGTCTCTCTCCCCCTCTTCTCTCTGTCTCGCTGACTTTCTCTCTTTCTCTCTCTCTCCCCCTCTGCTCTCTGTCTCTTTCTGTCTCGCTGACTTTCTCTCTCTCTCCCTCTTCTCTCTGTCTCTTTCTGTCTCGCTGACTTTCTCTCTCTCTCCCCCTCTTCTCTGTCTTTTTCTGTCTCGCTGACTTTCTCTGTCTCTCTCCCCCTCTTCTGTCTCTTTCTGTCTCACTGTCTTTCTCTTTCTCCCTCTTCTCTCTGTCTCTTTCTGTCTCGCTGACTTTCTCTCTCTCTCCCCCTCTTCTGTCTCGCTGACTTTCTCTCTTTCTGTCTCTCTCCCCCTCTTCTCTCTGTCTCTTTCTGTCTCGCTGACTTTCTCTCTTTCTGTCTCTCTCCCCCTCTTCTCTCTGTCTCGCTGACTTTCTCTCTTCTCTCTCTCTCCCCCTCTTCTCTGTCTCTTTCTGTCTCGCTGACTTTCTCTCTTTCTGTCTCTCTCCCTCTTCTCTCTGTCTCTTTCTGTCTCGCTGACTTTCTGTCTCTCTCCCCCTCTTCTGTCTCGCTGACTTTCTCTCTCTTTCTGTCTCTCTCCCCCTCTTCTCTCTGTCTCTTTCTGTCTCGCTGACTTTCTCTCTCTGTCTCTCTCCCCCTCTTCTCTCTGTCTCGCTGACTTTCTCTCTCTCTCTGTCTCTCTCCCCCTCTTCTCTCTCTCGCTGACTTCTCTCTCTTTCTGTCTCTCTCCCCCTCTTCTCTCTGTCTCTTTCTGTCTCGCTGACTTTCTCTCTCTTTCTGTCTCTCTCTCCCTCTTCTGTCTCTTTCCGTCTCGCTGACTTTCTCTCTCTCCCCTTCTTCTGTCTCGCTGACTTTCTCTCTCTTTCTGTCTCTCTCCCCCTCTTCTCTCTGTCTCTTTCTGTCTCGCTGACTTTCTCTCTCTCTCTCCCCCTCTTCTGTCTCTTTCTGTCTCACTGTCTTTCTCTTTCTCCCTCTTCTCTCTGTCTCTTTCTGTCTCGCTGACTTTCTCTCTCTCTCCCCCTCTTCTGTCTCGCTGACTTTCTCTCTTTCTGTCTCTCTCCCCCTCTTCTCTCTGTCTCTTTCTGTCTCGCTGATTTTCTCTCTCTCTCCCTCTTCTCTCTGTCTCTTTCTGTCTCGCTGACTTTCTCTCTCTCTCCCCCTCTTCTCTCTGTCTTTTTCTGTCTCGCTGACTTTCTCTGTCTCTCTCCCCCTCTTCTGTCTCTTTCTGTCTCACTGTCTTTCTCTTTCTCCCTCTTCTCTCTGTCTCTTTCTGTCTCGCTGACTTTCTCTCTCTCTCCCCCTCTTCTGTCTCGCTGACTTTCTCTCTTTCTGCCTCTCTCCCCCTCTTCTCTCTGTCTCTTTCTGTCTCGCTGACTTTCTCTCTTTCTGTCTCTCTCCCCCTCTTTCTGTCTCGCTGACTTTCTCTCTTTCTCTCTCTCTCCCCCTCTTCTCTCTGTCTCTTTCTGTCTCGCTGACTTTCTCTCTTTCTGTCTCTCTCCCTCTTCTCTCTGTCTCTTTCTGTCTCGCTGACTTTCTGTCTCTCTCCCCCTCTTCTGTCTCGCTGACTTTCTCTCTCTCTCTGTCTCTCTCCCCCTCTTCTCTCTCTCGCTGACTTTCTCTCTCTTTCTGTCTCTCTCTCCCTCTTCTCTCTGTCTCTTTCTGTCTCGCTGACTTTCTCTCTCTTTCTGTCTCTCTCCCCCTCTTCTGTCTCGCTGACTTTCTCTCTCTCTCTGTCTCTCTCCCCCTCTTCTCTCTCTCGCTGACTTTCTCTCTCTTTCTGTCTCTCTCTCCCTCTTCTCTCTGTCTCTTTCTGTCTCGCTGACTTTCTCTCTCTTTCTGTCTCTCTCCCCCTCTTCTGTCTCTTTCCGTCTCGCTGACTTTGTCTCTCTCCCCCTCTTCTGTCTCTTTCCGTCTCGCTGACTTTCTCTCTCTCCCCTTCTTCTGTCTCGCTGACTTTCTCTCTCTTTCTGTCTCTCTCCCCCTCTTCTCTGTCTTTTTCTGTCTCGCTGACTTTCTCTGTCTCTCTCCCCCTCTTCTGTCTCTTTCTGTCTCACTGTCTTTCTCTTTCTCCCTCTTCTCTCTGTCTCTTTCTGTCTCGCTGACTTTCTCTCTCTCTCCCCCTCTTCTGTCTCGCTGACTTTCTCTCTTTCTGTCTCTCTCCCCCCTCTTCTCTCTGTCTCGCTGACTTTCTCTCTTTCTCTCTCTCTCCCCCTCTTCTCTCTGTCTTTTTCTGTCTCGCTGACTTTCTCTCTCTCTCCCTCTTCTCTCTGTCTCTTTCTGTCTCGCTGACTTTCTCTCTCTCTCCCCCTCTTCTCTCTGTCTTTTTCTGTCTCGCTGACTTTCTCTGTCTCTCTCCCCCTCTTCTGTCTCTTTCTGTCTCACTGTCTTTCTCTTTCTCCCTCTTCTCTCTGTCTCTTTCTGTCTCGCTGACTTTCTCTCTCTCTCCCCCTCTTCTGTCTCGCTGACTTTCTCTCTCTCTCTGTCTCTCTCCCCCTCTTCTCTCTCTCGCTGACTTTCTCTCTCTTTCTGTCTCTCTCTCCCTCTTCTCTCTGTCTCTTTCTGTCTCGCTGACTTTCTCTCTTTCTGTCTCTCTCCCCCTCTTCTCTCTGTCTCGCTGACTTTCTCTCTTTCTCTCTCTCTCCCCCTCTTCTCTCTGTCTCTTTCTGTCTCGCTGACTTTCTGTCTCTCTCCCCCTCTTCTGTCTCGCTGACTTTCTCTCTCTTTCTGTCTCTCTCCCCCTCTTCTCTCTGGCTCGCTGACTTTTTCTCTCTCTCTCCCCCTCTTCTGTCTCTTTCTGTCTCGCCGACTTTCTCTCTCTTTCTCTCTCTCCCCCTCTTCTTTCTGTCTCGCTGACTTTCTCTCTCTGTCTCTCTCCCCCTCTTCTCTCTGTCTCTCTCTGTCTCACTGTCTTTCTCTCTCTCTCTCCCTCTTCTCTCTGTCTCTTTCTGTCTCGCTGACTTTCTCTCTCCCCCTCTTCTCTCTGTCTCTCTCTGTCTCACTGACTTTTTCTCTCTTTCCCCCTCTTCTTCTGTCTCGCTGACTTTCTCTCTCTTTCTCCCTCTTCTTTCTGTCTCGCTGACTTTCTCTCTCTCTCCCCCTCTTCTCTTTGTCTCTTTCTGTCTCACTGTCTTTCTCTCTCTCTCTCCCTCTTCTCTCTGTCTCACTGTCTTTCTGTCTCTCTCCCCCTCTTCTCTCTGTCTCTTTCTGTCTCACTGTCTTTCTCTCTCTCTCTCCCTCTTCTCTGTCTCTTTCTGTCTCGCTGACTTTCTCTTTCTGTCTCTCTCCCCCTCTTCTCTCTGTCTCTTTCTGTCTCCCTGTCTTTTTCTTTCTCTATCTCTCACTCTGACTCCCTTCCTCTCTCTTTCTGTCTCCTTTCTTTGTCTGTCTGTCTGTGTCTCTCTCTCCCTCTGCCTCTCTCTCCTCTCTCTCTATATCTCGCCTCTTGCTCTGTCTCTCTCCCTCTCTCACAGCCCCTAGCTGTCTCTCTGTCTGTCTCTCCCTCTCTCTCTGTGCCTCTCCCTCTCTTTCTGTATCTCTCTCACTCTCTGTCTGTCTCTCTTTTCCTCTTTGTCTCTGTCTCTTCTGTCCCTCTCTCTGTGTCTCTCTCTCACTCTCTCTCTGTGTCTCTCTCTGTCCCTCCCTCTCTCTGTCTCCGTCCCTCTCTCTCCCAGTATCTCTCTATCTCGCAGTCTCTCCATCTCTCTTTCTGTATCTCTCCCTCTCTCTCTGTGCCTCTCTTGCTGTCTAACTCTCTCCCTATCTGTCCGTCTCACTCTCCCTCTCTCAGGGATTCTCGCTCACTCTGTCTGTCTCTATCTCTCCCTCTCTTTCTCTGTCTCTCCGTCTGTCTCTCTCTCTCCTAGTCTCTCTATGTATCTCCCTCTCTGTCTCCCTCTGATTCTCTCTCGCTGCCTCTCTGTCTGTGTCTCTTCCTCTGTCTCTCCCTCTCTCCCTGTGTGTCTCTCTCTCTCTCTTTGTATCTATCTGTCTCTCTCCCTCTCTCTCCCCCTCTCTCTGTCCCTTGCTCTCTCTCTCCCTCTCTCTCCGTCTCTCTCCCTATCTCATTCTCTGTCTCCCACTGTATCTCTCCCTTGCTCTATCTCTCTCTCTTTCTTGCCGACTCTCTGTCTCTCCCTCTCTCTGTATCTCTCCCTCTCTCTTTCTCTGTCTCGCTCTCTCTCTCCCTGTCTCTTTATCTATCTCTCTGTGCCTCCGTCTCTCTCTGTCTCTCCCCCTCTCTCTCTGTCTGGATCTCTTTCTGTGTCTGGGTCTCTCTCTCTCTCTCTGTCTGGGACACTCTCACTCTGTCAGTCTTTCTCTCCCTCTGTCTCTCTCTTACTCTCTGTCTCTCCTACTCTCTGTCTCTTGTTGCCTCTCTCTGTCTCTGTTACTCTCTCTATGTATCTCCCTCTCTCTCTGTATGTCTGTCTCCCTCTCTCTCTCCCTATCTCTGTCTCTGTCTCCCTCTCTCTCTCTCTCTGTATCTCTCTCCTGCTCTGTCTCTCCCTCTCTCTCTGTCTCATTCTCTCCCTCTCTCTCTCTGTCCCTCTCTCTCTCTGTCCCTCTCTCTCTCTGTCTCTCCCTCTCTCTCTGTCTCATTCTCTCCCTCTCTCTCTCCCTCCCTCTCTCTTTCTTTCTCTCCCTCCCTCTCTCTCTCTCTCCATCACTCTCCCTGTCTCTCGCTCTCTCTATCCCTCTCTCTGTCATTCTCCATCACTCTCCCTGTCTCTCGCTCTCTCCCTTCCTCTCTCTCTCTCCCTCTCGTTCTTTAATAAGTATACAGCTGGGGTTTATTTTGCGGGAGGTGCTGCTCCCTGATTTGGTCTCCTGATCCCTGTCACTCTCTGGGTTCCGATCTCCATGATTCCCAGGATTGCAGATGGGAAATTGCGTGCGATCAAAAAGCAAAGTTCGGCAGCAGGTCAGTCCGGAAACTGGGGCAAATCAGTCAGAATGGGAGAGGGGGTCGCGGAGATATTTAATGGGAAGTGTTAAAGGGGATTGATCCTGTCCCGAGGTGTTTTACTCACCTGATACAGAGTCCGGTCTGAGAGTCAGAGTCTTTGTGTGGTCAGTAAGATCTGTCAATTCTCTCGCTCCCATTTATTAAACACGATGTGATTCTAGTGATTTAAATGTTGAGACCGGGATTATTCAGGTTTAATTTGTCGCAGTCCTGATTGTCAGAACAAAACAAAAACTTTGTCTGTTCATTGGTCATTTAATCATCTTCAATCGCTCGCTCTCTCTCACTCTCACTCTCTCTGTGTTTCTGTTTCTCTCTCTCTCTCCGTCTCTCTGTCGGTCTCTCTCTCTCTCTCTCTGTCAGTCTCCCTCTCTCTCTCTCTGTCGGTCTCTCTCTCTCTCTCTCTCTGTCGGTCTCTCTCTCTCTCTCTGCCTCTGGCCGTCTCTCTCCCTCTGTCTCTCTCCCTCTGTCTCTCTCCCTCTGTCTCTCTCCCTCTGTCTCTCTCCCTCTCTCCATCTCTCCCTCTGTCTCTCTCCCTCTGTTTCTGTCACTCCCTCTGTCACTCTCTCTGTCCCTCTCCCTCTGTCCCTCTCCCTCTGTCCCTCTCCCTCTGTCCCTCTCCCTCTGTCCCTCTGTCCCTCTCCCTCTGTCCCTCTCCCTCTGTCCCTCTCCCTCTGTCCCTCTCCCTCTGTCCCTCTCCCTCTGTCCCTCTCCCTCTGTTTCTGTCACTCTCTCCGTCACTCTCTCCGTCTCTCTCTCCGTCTCTCTCTCCGTCTCTCTCTCCGTCTCTCTCCCTCTGTTTCTGTCACTCTCTCCGTCACTCTCTCCGTCACTCTCTCCGTCACTCTCTCCGTCACTCTCTCCGTCTCTCTCTCCGTCTCTCTCTCCGTCTCTCTCTCCGTCTCTCTCTCCGTCTCTCTCTCCCCCTGTCTCTCTCCCCCTGTCTCTCTCCCCCTGTCTCTCTCCCCCTGTCTCTCTCCCCCTGTCTCTCTCCCCCTGTCTCTCTCCCCCTGTCTCTCTCCCTCTGTCTCTCTCCCTCTGTTTCTGTCACTCTCTCCGTCTCTCTCTCTCCCTCTGTCTCTCTCACTCTGTCCGTCTCTCCCTATCCGTCTCATTCTCTCTCACTGTCCCTCTCTCTCTGTCTCTCCCTCTCTCTGTCTCTCCCTCTCACTGTCTCTCCCTCTCTCTGTCCCCCATTTTGGTCTCTCTCTCTGTCTCTGTCTCCCCCCCCCCCCCACCCTGTCTCTCTCAATCTCCCCCTCTGTTTCTATCTGTCTCTGCCTGCCTGTCTCTCTCTCTCTGTCTCTGAGGAAAGGAGAGAGACAGAGCGAGAGATGGAGAGAGTGGGAGAAAGGGAGAGAGAGATGGGGTTGAAGATGGAGTCTGGAGGTGAGAGGGGGGTGGGATCTGTTTCGGGTTTGATTCGAGGCACGGTTTAGACACAGAGTAAATTGTCCAGCTGTGGTCTGTGGGATTTGGAGCAAAGCTTCAGTGAAACA